>NC_134486.1:110971141-111269987 GCF_040206685.1 Ascaphus truei
GCACAAATACATTTAGATATTCCCAGACAAGTAAACATCAGCATAAATAAGTAATAGTCCTTTTCAATACAAATGTCACTAAAGACTTACATTGGGGAAAGGGGTTGTGTATTCCTTACATATTTATTAGCTCTGCTAGGTGGGGATCCGTCAACTACACTCGGCAGCTCTGCTAGACTCGTCTTCCTCGTGGCAATTAGCAACAGCACCGGAAGTTGAAAGTATCTTCCGGGTCTGAGGGCGAGCCCTGCCGCCATCCTCAAATCAATGATGTGATGTCCACCGACGCTTCCGTAGCCATCCTCCGCCGGCATTCTCTGTTTTCCGCCACTGGCATCCTCCGCTCTCCACAACAAAATCCGGGACGCGACAAAAAAAAAAGTGACATTTTGCAAAGTGTTGGAACACCGGGACAGGGCATTAAAAATGTCTGATCACCGTAGTTTTGTATTATGTCGAAACATGGGAATTTGAGAGTCTTTACAAATATTACATATTATATAAATGTATATGTAACGGTGTTTCCACCACCCAATCGCAGATAGGGGCCATCACAGGGTGTGTGGTACATGATACCTGCTGGCAACAGGAGGGCTGAGTCGTCCGCCGATGGTAGTGGGGACACAGGAACAGGCTTCTGGGGTTCATACCCCACATATCTCCTTAGCAGTGCAGCGCCTCCATCTGCCGTGGACTCCAGGAACTGAAGGTGATCTTCCACGGTAGAACTTATTACCTCTCCCCCCAGTAAGGTCACGCACCAGGCAGGAGGTATATTGCAAAACAGGAACTGGTTTATTACTACACTTCTGCAGTAACAGTTACTCAGCAGTCTTCTGCCGGATACAGTCTGTCAGTATTCAGTGGATGATGGTCCCGCCTCCACAGGCCAAGGGCACCCGCAGCCGTCCTAGCTCTTCCCACCTCCCTAGCGGAGGCAGAGGTATGGTCCACACTCACTCTCCCCCCGGAGGGAAGAGCGCATGGGAAAGCCCCAATCTCAGGCTCCCAATTGTGTGACCTGCCTTCCTCAGAGGAAAGGAACAACCCCCTAACTTTAGGGCAGTTCTGCCCTTAAGTACAGCCAGAAGCTGGGCACCCTGTTGTCCCAGCTACAGCAGGATGTACCACCCCCTGCTGTCACTCAAGTGCAGTACCAAAGGTGAGGGGGAAAACCCCATACCAACTACTGGCAACCTGATAGTACCAGGGTTTAATGCCAGCCCATTGGGTAGAATAGTAGCCAGGGAGTACCCCGCTACATATATATTTAATTTTTAAATATTATTATTATACAGGGTGGTTTGCAGAAGTATTCACCCCTACCAATAATGTCACATTTTGTTGAATTACAAATAATGTATGCATAGTTTTTCAAACAAACTTTTTTTTAAATTCAAAACTACAGTAGGGCCCTGCTTTTCGGCGGCCCGCTTTACGGCGTTCCGCTCATCCAGCGGTACCGGGAAGGGGGCCACCATGTCTGCGCATGCACAGAACGGGGGCTGCTGAGGTCGCGCATGCCCAGAATGGGGATGTAGAGGGTGCGCATGCGCAGAACAGTGGTCACGCTTGCACAGAAAGGAGGTTGCACATGCGCAGAAGGGGAAATTGCGCAGATGCCGAAAATCGTCGGTTCCGCTTTCCGGCGATTTTCACTTTGTGGTGGGACCATAGAAAGGAACCCGCCACATTACCGGGCCCGCCTGTACATAGCTTTAGTGCCGAGGTGGGCAACCCTGTAGCCAATCACCAAATTGGCCATGAAAGTGTGGTGAATTTGAGTTTGCCAGCTCCCACAGTAAAATAAACTTATTCTTGACGGTGTGTGCTGGTTTCCGCTTTCTGAATGAGTCATTGACGCAACACAGCCATCCAATACTCCCCTCTGCCTTCAGTTGGAGACTAGACCCGACCTTGAACTGGTATTTTTTATGGGAGCTAAAATGTGTAGTGATGCAAGAAAACGAAAAGCATGGTGTGGCGATTTTCACTTCTTATTCGCCACACCTGTGGCTACATTGAAAATTAGGTGGCCACCTCTGCTGTAGTGGATAAAGTGAACACTGTTATATGAGGAGGTTAAATATCAGCAAAGAAAATGTACAAAATGAAATGTACTGGTTGCATAAGTATTCAGCCCCTTAAGTCAGTACTTGGTAGAAGGACTTTTAGCAGCAATTATTGTTATGAGTCTTTTTGGATAGGTCTCTACCAGCTTTGCACTGTAGGATGGTGACATTTTTGCCTATTCTTCACGGAAAAATTGATTCAGTTCTGATAAGTTTATTGGGGATCGTCGATGGACTGCAATCTACAAGTCTTGCCATAAATGTTCAATTGAATTCAAGTCAGGACTTTGAGCCACTCAGGAACATTAATTCTCCTCTTGTTCAACCACTCCAGGGTGGCATTGGCTTTGTACTTCGGGTCATTGCCCTGCTGAAATGTGTATTTCCCCCTCAGTTTCAGTATTGACTAACTCAAACAGGTTTTCCTCAAGGATTCACCTGTACTTCAAACATCCATTCTCCCCTCTATCCTGACACACTTCCTAGACCCTGCTGAAGAGAAGATTCCCCATAACATGATGTTGCCACCACCATGCATGACAGTTGGGATGGTGTTGACTGGGTGCTGTGAAGTGTTGGGCTTGCGCCATATGTAACGTTTGGAATTTAGACCAAAAAGTTCAATTTTTGTCTCGTCTGACAAAAAAAAATTTTTTTCACATCTGTAGTATCCTCTATATGCTTTTTCGCAAACTCCCTATGAGATTTAAGATGAGTCTTTTTGAGTAATGGCTTTTTTTCTTACCACACGCCCATACAGGCCAGCTTTGTGTATGGATCGGCTTATTGTGAACACTGACTCCCATCTCAGATGCAGAACTTTGCAGATCTATAAGGTTATTGTTGGATTCAGAGTGACATCCCGAACCAGTTTCTTGCTTGCACGGCTGCTCAGGTTGGGAGGGAAATCTGGTCTGGGTGGTATGATGCATCTTCCACTTCTAAATGATGGACTTCAGTGTGGGAGCGCTTCTTGCTTACCTCTGCGATGCTTGTCATAGCGAGGGGCGTGTCACACCTCCAATCACCAATGATTCTCCATGTCACTCACATCTCCACCAGCTGTCGATAGGGGGTTGTGTCTTGTATACATATCTGACGCTTGTCATAGCGAGATGATGGTCAGACTCCCTCCAGTCCTCAATCTTTATAACAACGTCTGTAGAGAGCATGTAGTGTAATCGCAGTCACTGGTTATCTACTAAGGACAGCTCCATTCAGAGAAAACAACCAATCTAAAGTCCTCATTGAGTCCCTTTGGTTGAGTTTTAAAATGAATCTTGCTTCCAGTTGGAGCAACAATTTGTCCCTATCACCACCTCTCATTGGGCAGGGGACATACCCAATCAGCATACACCTCAGGGTGGCCAAACGGTGTCCTCTCTCCTGGAAATGCCTAGCAACAGGTCGAAATTTAAAGTCCTCAACATTCCTAGGGTTGCTCAGTGCTTGCGTGTTGCTGATCTGTGCAAAATGTATGCGTTCCTTGAACATCCTAGAGGTCCTACCAACATAGTACAGATCAAAAAAGAGAAAAAAAGATAGCGCACTGCAAAATAATGAGGGACTGGAGGCAAAATGTATGCGTTCCTTGAACATCCTAGAGGTCCTACCAACATAGTACAGATCACATAGGCACTTGATAAAATAAATGACATATTTAGTTTTGCAGTTCATCAAGTCTCTTATTCTGGATTTAGTGCCATCATGAGGATGTAAATAAGATTGCCCAGTGATTAGGAACTGGCAATCTATACATCCATGACACTTGTGAACCCCTGCTGGAAGGGTTAACCAATGTGTTTGGGCAGCATCTTTTTCTACTTGGTCAGTTTTTTCCAGGAAGTCTTTAAGACTTCTACCCCTGTGTTGCAGAAGGGGTAGAAGGCAACGACACGTGGGGTGTCTGAGAAGGCTTATTTATTCGCTTTTGAATAAACCAGGAACATAAAGGAGCTTCATTCAAAATATCAGAAAACAATAGATTAAAAGAGACCTGTTCAACAGTTCATAATGCGGGTTCCCTCTCCTCAGGGAGGGCCGCCCAGGGTCTTGGTGCTTTAGCTTAGGCACCTGGGACTCACTGGCACAGACAGTAGTCTCCCTATGACTGTGACAGCCCTGAACCTGTAACTGTTCTGGTGTTTTAAAACCCCTTAACGAGGCAGCTGGTGCCTGATTAATTATCCAGGCTGGGATTAAACCAAGTCCCTGCTGGACTGCAGACCTAAACATAAGACAGCCATGCATAACATTGACATCACCCTGTTATTGCAAAAAAAAATAAAAAATCCCCAGGATTCCCCCAGTTATTGCAAAAAAGTGGGGGAGCCACAAAATGGTGACCGATTTTGGTGTCACTTGCCAGTATGTGCCAGTTTCAGAAAATACTATTCTTGATCAACTGTGAGGCAGTGCTACAAATGCTGATAAAACAAAAACGATTTTCGTTGGGTATATCTTTGGGTCTAGGGAGTAGCAGATGCTTTCTATCAAGCAGACAGGCCCTAGCCATAGGTGTCTAGCTGTTTTTTTTTTTTTTTTTTAATAGTTTGTTTTAAATTGTTTTTTTCAAACAGGTTATATTTAACAGCACAGATACAACAAAACAAAGGAAAAGCATTACATTACAGTACAACAATTATACACAATCTTGAATATTAGTGCAGGTCCTCCCTTTTTAAGGCTAAAGGTTATACACAGTTACCCAAATTACACAAAATACAAAAATAATAATAATAGTACTTATTATTAAACAAACTGAAGATGTTTCCTTAAACTTCCCTTTCAATTTCAGTATGCTCTTCCACCCCATGTAGTGATATGAGGTATATTTTGTGTTCCTTCTCTATCCTGAATTCTATTATATCTCCCCACATACATCATTATCTATGGCCTTCCGATAATTGTCTAAGTAAGCTCCAAGAAGGGGGTTCAAATGTCTGTATAATCAAATCTCTGTCCTGTTGTGGCATGGTATCAATAAACTGTTCCCCCCTTTTGAACGAATTTAGCAGTTTCGAGTTATTTTCTTATTTCTGCTTCCAATTTGTCCAGTAGCATTCATTTAGTCAAATTGCCTCTTAGGATGTCTAAAGTTTGATCATCAGATTTTATACACTTTACAATCACGTTTTTCGTGCTGCAAGCAAAACAATCTCTGCCAGCCTCTGGATATTTTTCCCCCATTGACTTCCTTCCAGGATTCTATATTACCAAACAGTATGGACAATGGCTCTTTTACTGTAATTACCCCGGTGTGACAAGTGCTCGCCATAAACAGGATGGGGCCGCGAGGCCGAGGTGGGGATTTGTAAACACCGACCTGAAGCCGAGAGGCCACGTCTGTCACGGTAGCTTGTGATAGGTTATAATGCACACCAAAATAACTGGGTTGAATTGAACACGACTTAGATATAATAAAGATAGTTTATTCCTAGATAGGTGAACACACAAGATTGTACAAATAACAGACAAAATAGACACGTACTTAAGGGTTGGACAATGAAGCAATCAGGATACAGGATTGGCAATTCATTCAGCAATACAGGTTCAGATGAAGACATCACGAAAAGACACGAAGACCATGGGTATAGGGCTTACACTCGTGTATATGGAGTTTCAGCCCCCATACCTTAACCTTGGGCGCCTGAATGTCTATCAGACTTCTTTGTAGTCAGGCAACTCTTCTGTCTGTAAGTGAGAATTATGACACTTACAGACCACTCAGGCTCTGCGTTCCCCCACCCTATTGTACACAATCAGAGTGGTCAGCCTTTGATCAGAGGGTTTATTGTAGACCACTTGTCTCCCCCCGGAACATTAACATAAAGCAGAGCCAGTAATTTTCCCGGGCTTTTATACCAGCCTTGCAAAACAGTATTTCTTTAATATCTACACATATTAAAATAATCCGTTCTGTGGGTCTGAGCGGGCTGAAATTTGCCAGGTCCTCATGCCGGAAGACCTTTGCCATAGTGGCCAAGTTTCAGCCTTGCAAGACCCCCAGAACCGGAGATACAAAAAACATTAATGCAGGATTAACTTTAATGCAGGATTCTCCGCTATAGCTAAAAGAAATCTCTGCTTTTCACTCTCCCATTGAAATCAACAGGCTCCGCCTCTATAGGCTTTCAATGGAGCAACTCCACCATTGACGTCAATGGTAAAATTACAATTTTCACATTTGCCTACACTCCGTCTGGTTGATCTGAGAGGGCTGGAAATGGCCATGCAGTCATGCCGGAACAGTGACTACCTGCAACCAAAATCCTAACCCAGTGGTACTCACAGAACCGGAGATATAGGCTTACACTTTTTACCCTTTTGGACTTAGCCGTTTTAAAGCCACGCGGCTTTCCCCCATTGGAATCAATATGGCCGGCGCCGCCATAGGAAATGCATGGGCCGGCGCCGCCATAGGATTCAATGGGACCTCCGCTCCCATTAGAGTCAATGGTGCGACCCTCGTGGCGAGCGCGACCCTTTACGGGGGTCCCTCATTCTCGGACCCGGTGGTGGTCGGGTGTGGGGGTTCCCAGGGTCTAGGGACAAAAATAATTTTATTTCTAGGTGCCCTAGAACCTAAGTTTCCCACGCCAATTGTATTTGAACTTGAACTAATGTGAACAAAAGCTCTTTTTCAGATATTGTATCCGCTTCTGCGGTGTTACGCTGTGCTCACCACGGACAAGGAGGGACCCCGAAACTGAGGTGAGATGGGTAACAAACTGCACCCTCAGCTACGGGGACATGCCTGGAAAGTGGAAAATAGGCGTCTGGAACCGTCTGGGAGTATAAGATAAAGTAAGATACTCGCCAGACGGGAGATTCCAGAAGATAGGTGGTACCGAGATAGGTGGTACCGAGAGCCTGGGGTCCAGAGCCGGGAGGTAGGTCCGCAAACTGAGGTGAAGGGGTCAGGGAGTCCAGGAGGTCAGGATACAAACCAAGGGTAGAAGTCCAGAGCGGATCCACAGCCAGGCCGGGTCGCTACGCAAGGGATCACTAAGGAGACAAAGAGACAGGAACTGAGGCAGGCACGACCGTGGTTAACACAGGTCATACAAAGCTATGCTCAGCCAAAGAATGAATGGCTGAGCAAGGTATAAGTAGGAGGAAGGACCAATAGGGAGAGGGGGAGTAATGAGGGAGCGGCCCCAGGGAAGATAGGGATTGGTAGGGAGACTTACCACAGCTGTACTAGATGTGCAGCTTGTGAGTGGTGCACGCGCATCAGGCGTGTGCGCCGTGCAGGAGAGGCTCGCGCGGCCTCAGCTGGAGGCGGGAGTTCCCCCTGAGGGAGGATGTAAAAATCCTCGGCCGTGCGCGCGCATGCGCGAGATCAGTAGCCGCCGCGGGAAGCAGAGAAGGGAGATCCCGCCCACGGCGGCGCGAAGGCAGAATGGGAGCGGGGGTAAGTGAAGTCATGGGGGAAACCCCTTTAGAGAGAGGTGTTCCCCCGGACCTTACAGTACCCCCCCCCCTTGAGGAGCGGCCTCAGGACGACTCCAATATGGCTTTTGGGGAAATTTGGAGTGAAAGAGTCTCAGCAGTCTGGGGGCATGTATTTGATGATAGGGTACCCAAGATCTTTCTTCTGGGCCAAAGCCCTTCCAGTGAACCAGGTATTGTACCGAACCCCTCGTCCTCCTGGAATCCAGAATAGACTGGATTTCGAACTCTACCTGCCCCTGAACTATGACTGGTTTAGGGTCAATCGGTGTCCTATGGAACCGTGGACTCTGGGACACAGGTTTCAGCAGTGACACGTGGAACACGGAGGGTATCCTCATGGATGGAGGAAGTTCCAGACGATATGCCACAGGATTGATCCGTTCTATTACTGAGAATGGACCCAAGAACCTGGGAGCCAGTTTGTGGCTTGGAGTCTTCAGTCTAATGTTCTTGGAGGAGAGCCAGACCTTATCCCCTGGTTTGAAGACTGGTGCCTGACGACGGTGACGATCTGCCTGTGCCTTCTGTCTATGGGTTGCGTTTCTCAAAGCCTCTTGGATCCTTTTCCAGGATTCCTGAAGATCCTTGATTCGGTCATCGGTCGCTGGAACCACAGAAGGAAGTGAGGTGATGGGCAGCTGACCCGGGTGAAAACCATATTTAATGAAAAAAGTGGATTTCAACGTGGAGCTGTTCTTTAACGAGTTATGGGAGAACTCTGACCACAGAAGTAAATCTACCCAATTGTCTTGGCTATCTGCGATGAAGCATCGGAGGTATTGCTCCAGAGTTTGGTTCGTTCTCTCAGTTTGCCCATTAGTTTGGGGATGATACCCGGACGAAAAATGGAGGGTGATATCCATCCGGCGAGCGAAAGCTCGCCAAAATTTGAGACAAATTGTGTACCTCGATCGGATACGATGGAAAGGAGAACTCTGTGAATGCGGAATATTTCCTTACCAAAAATGTCTGCCAGGGTAGGGGAATTGGGAAGGCCTTTGAGAGGAATGAAATGGGCCTGTTTGGAAAAACGATCCACGACAACCAAAATGGTGTTCATCCCTTTAGAGGTTGGAAGTTCCACCACAAAGTCCATGGACAGATGACTCCATGGGCGTTCTGGTATAGGGAGGGGTTGTAGAAGGCCGTACGGCTTTTTACGAGCGGTCTTAACCTGGGCGCAGATTGGACAAGTTTTTACGTTCTCTGAAATGTCCTGCAACATGGTTGGCCACCAAAAGGTACGACCAATGAGGTCAGAAGTCCTGCTAATGCCTGGATGACCGGCTAACCTAGAAGAATGACCCCACTCAAGAATCTTCTTAAGGAAGCGTGGAGCTGCATACAGACGGCCGACCGGCACCTTAAGGCCCCTCGGGAGATTAGACTGTGCTGCCATGACCTGATCCAGGATATCAAAAGAGTTGGCCGAAACAATATATTTGGAGGGTAATATTGTTTCGGAGATAACCTCGGAATTATCCTCAAACAGGAATTGATGTGAAAATGCGTCTGCCTTTTGATTCTTTGAACCAGGAATGTAAGATATGAGATAATTAAATCTCGAAAAAAAGAGACCATCGAGCCTGACGCGCCCCAAGGCGACGTGCACTCTCAATGTGAAGTAAGTTTTTATGATCAGTAAAGATGGAAATGGGGGTCTCCGTTCCCTCCAGAAGATGTCTCCATTCCTGAAGGGCGAGTTTAATAGCCAAGAGCTCTCTGTTTCCGACGTCATAGTTCCGTTCTGTCGAAGAATTTTTTTTTGAAAAGAACCCACAGTGATGAAGTTTGGCCTGTGGGGACTGTCTCTGAGAGAGAATGGCGCCAGCACCGACGTCGGATGCGTCTACCTCTAGGGTAAAGGGGAGCCCGGGATCAGGGAGACGCAAAATAGGAGCAGAAGCAAAAGATTTTTTGAGGGAGTCGAAAGCTTGGAGAGCTACAGGAGACCAGACTGCTGTGTTAGCTCCCTTTTTGGTCAGGTCAGTAATGGGGGCCACGGTAGAAGAAAAATTCCTGATGAATTTACGATAGTAATTCGCAAATCCCAAGAATCGCTGTATGGCTTTCAGGGAAGTGGGTTGTGGCCATTCTAAGACAGCCTTGAGTTTGACTGGGTCCATAGAGAAGCCAGTGCTAGAAATGATATATCCAAGAAAGGGAATGGAAGAAAGATGAAAAGAACATTTCTCTAGTTTAGCATAGAGATTGTTCTCCCGAAGCGGGACAGGACTATCTTGGTGTGTTGAATGTGGTCAGAGAGGGATTTGGAAAAAATAAGGATATTGTCAAGGTATACGATAACGAAGCTGTCGAGGAGATCACGGAAGATCTCGTTGACAAACTCCTGGAAGACCGCCGGGGCATTGCACAGGCCGAAAGGCATGAATAGATATTCATAATGCCCATCCCGGGTGTTAAAGGCGGTCTTCCATTCGTCGCCCTGATGGATGCGGACAAGGTTATAGGCTCCGCGGAGATCAAGTTTGGAAAAAATTGTTGCCCCCAGTAAACGATCGAAGAGTTCGGAAATAAGTGGCAGGGGGTAACGGTTCTTGATCGTAATTTTGTTAAGACCTCTGTAGTCAATACAGGGGCGCAAGGAACCATCCTTTTTCTTAACAAAAAAAAATCCAGCTCCAGCTGGAGATGAAGAATTGTGGATGAAACCCTTCCTCAAATTATCCTGGATATACTCGGTCATGGCCTTGGTCTCAGGTATGGATAGGGGGTAAGAACGGCTCTTGGGTAAGGTAGCACCAGGAAGAAGTCAAAGTCTCTATGGGGAGGTAATACTTGAGAACGGACCTTATCAAACACGTACGCCAGGTCCCAGTAGACCGTTGGAAGGGAAGTTTTATACTCTGCGGGTACTTCCACTCCGGCTAACGTCCGTTTGGGGGGAAGACAGGTCTTAAGGCACTGGGGGCTCCATCATATGGGCTCCTTACCAACCCAATCTAATTGTGGGTTACGAAGTTGCAGCCAGGGGAGTCCTACAGACCAACTGGAACAGCCTTAGATCGAAAGGGAATCCCATTCCTATAGGCAAAACTCTGATCAATAAAGTTCCCCTGAGACCCAGAATCTATAAATGCAGAGGCGGGGATCAGGGAGTTATTCCAGGCCAGAGAAATAGGCAGCATTATACAATTGGGAAGTACTTTAGAAGAAGAAAGAGGAGAAGAGATTATACCCAACGAGACCCTCTCATATCTTATTGGGTCCTGGCGTTTCCCGGTCGCAGAGGACAGCTTACCAGCAGATGACCGGGATGACCGCAGTAATGGCACAGTCCACCATCTCGTCGGCTCTGTCTCTCAGACGCGGATAGACGATGACCTCCGAGCTGCATCGGTTCGGGCTCACCCATGGGTTAGGGGACGTGATGGACGAGACTGCGGCTGGAAGATCGGGAGGAGTTGGTACGAGGAAGAGCGCGTTCAAGTCTCCTCTCTCGTAGCCGCTGGTCCACGCGGATGCAGACCGCAATGAGATCCTCCAATCTGGTGGGTCTCTCCATAGTGGCCAGCTGGTCCTTGATGTAATCCGATAGACCCTGCCAAAAGGCTGCTGACAGTGAGCCATCATTCCAGGAGGTCTCCGCCGCGATGGTCCGGAAGTCCAAGCATACTCGGCGACAGGACGAGTACCCTGGGAAATATGGAAGAGAGAAGAATCTGCCGTAATATGACGACCAGGCGTATCAAATACTTGCCTGAATTCTCGAAGAAAGCGAGAATAGTCATGCGTCATGGCAGGCTCCCGCTCCCAGATGGGGGATGCCCAGGCTAGGGCCTTTCCGTTCAAGAGAGACATAATATAGGCCACCTTTGAACGAGCAGTGGGGAAGCGCAAAGGAGATAATTCAAATTGCATCTCGCACTGATTAAGAAACCCTCTGTACTCATGGGGATCCCCTGCATAGCGGTTGGGAGCCGGGAGACGAGGATCTACAGCCACGGGAAGACCCGGGGAGGGAAACGCCGCAGCTGCCATGGCCGAGGAGCCTGGGGAAGGCTGCAACGAGGAGAGTCTAGAGAGCTCCTGCGTCATGGAGGCAAGCTGCGCCTCTAGCTGGAGAAGTCGCTGCATGGGGCTTGGTTGCTCAACCTCTTCGGGGTCCATGTCTGTAGGGCTGAGCATAATGTTACGCTGTGCTCACCACGGACAAGGAGGGACCCCGAAACTGAGGTGAGATGGGTAACAAACTGCACCCACAGTTACGGGGACACGCCTGGAAAGTGGAAAATAGGCGTCTGGAACCGTCTGGGAGTATAAGATAAAGTAAGATACTCGCCAGACGAGAAGGGAGATTTCAGAAGATAGGTGGTACCGAGAGCCTGGGGTCCAGAGCCAGGAGGTAGGTCGGAATCCGCAAACCGAGGTGAAGGGGTCAGGGAGTCCAGGAGGTCAGGATACAAACCAAGAGTAGAAGACCAGAGCGGATCCACAGCCAGGCCAGTTTGGTACGCAAGGGATCACTAAGGAGACAAAAAGAGACTGGAACTGAGGCAGGCACGACTGTGGTTAACACAGGTCATACAAAGCTATGCTCAGCCAAAGAATGAATAGCTGAGCAAGGTATAAGTAGGAGGAAGGACCAATAGGGAGAGGGGGAGTAACGAGGGAGCGGCCCCAGGGAAGATAGGGATTGGTAGGGAGACTTACCACAGCTGTACTAGATGTGCAGCTTGTGAGTGGTGCACGCGCATCAGGCATGTGCGCCGCGCGGGAGAGGCTCGCGCGGCCTCAGCTGGGGGTGGGAGTTCCCCCTGAGGGAGGATGTAAAAATCCTCGGCCGTGTGCGCGCATGCGCGAGATCAGTAGCCGTTGCGGGAAGCGGAGGAGAAGGGAGATCCCGCCCGCGGCGGCGCAAAGGCAGAACGGGAGCGGGGGTAAGTGAAGTCGCGGGGGAAACCCCTTTAGAGAGAGGTGTTCCCCCGGACCTTACATGCGGATTGCAGTTTGGATGGCTGCCAACCCGTTCCTGGAGGTCGGCGTCGAGGAATCCCCATTGAAATGAATGGCTCCATTGACTTACAATGGGGAACCACCGCTCCTCCTCTCGGGCGCCACCTGCAGGTCTCCTGATGAAAATGGGTCCAAATCGCCAGTTTCCCCATAGGATCGAATGGAGCTGCAACGGCGACCTATGGGGAGCTGCAAAATGGAGCCTGCAAAGGCGGGAAAATGGAACAAAGGGCTATAATCACTCATTAACTATTAACCCTTTCCCTCCCGCATCAATCCCAGTGTATGTGTTGGTGCAGACACTGGAATGGGAACAATCCACATTTACAGGGGAATATACAGTTGGGTGCTGAAGCAGGGTTAAAACACATTACTGGACTGCAGTCCAGTTAACCCCTTGCTTCCCAAGTGAGAGCAGGGGTGGCCAAATGGGGTGTAGCGGGCCAAACCCCCTCTCCCATGACAACGTCCAGCGTGCAGGTTCGTCGTTGTGTAGCCAGGTCAGGTTTTGGAGAGGTAAGGTGGTAGATATACCCGCCGTGATCGAGGGTAGGAGACTGGAGGATAGTTGAGGTCACTAGCCGAGGTCGAGGGTAGTAATCCAAGCCGAGGTCAAGGGTTGGAGAGGTCCGGGAAGTAGGGTAGGGGTCCGTGATCAAGGTAACTGGAATGCAAGACAAGCAAGGCAGGGTACGGCAAGCAGAAGCTTGTGGACAGCACTTTGTCACTAGGTAGAGACTACAATGCTCAGCCAATTTGGAGAAGGGATTGCTGAGCATATAAAGGTTGGTGAACCAATCGGATGAGATACACAGCTGAAGCAGATGATTGACTCAATTGAAGAGCCAATCCAAGACAAGCAGCACAGCTGAATACGATAATCACTATCGTACTACTTGATCGTCACGGGGCGGAGTTAGCACTGCAGGTGTCCTAGATGAATCAACTGTTCTGCTGTCAGTGCTGTCAAGATCAGGGCTAAGCCATGCCACTCAGACACGTCACGCACCATCATGGCGAACGTGCACATAGCGCAGTCCGTGTGTACACGCTGCACTGAAGGGAGACCGCTCTCTGGAGGGGCTGTCTCTACACTCCGCTCCCGTGATGCAACCTCGGGGGACAGTCCCACTGGTAACACGCGCGTCACGCGCGTCACTCCACATGCATGCGCACATCATGCTGTAAACAACATTAACCTCAGCTGCACCTCACCTGATACCCGTTACCTTTCCACCTATCAACACACAACCTATGTGTAATCACCTCCCTCTTGCTACCTTCCTACTGGCCCTCAGTCCTTTAGAGGCTCAGTCAGACCCATGGCTACTGGCTGAGCATAAACCCCTGTATGTGTATCCGTGCTTGCTGTTACTGTGCCTTGTCTGACCTTCGTTGTGACCCGTGCTCATACCTGGACTTCTCTCTTCTTTGTTCCTGGACCTCGGCTCGCTTCTGCACTCATGCTCTCTCCTCGACTACGACTACGGATTACGACTACTCTCCTCTCCAACCCCTGACTACGGCAAGTACCATAACTTACCCGAACTCTCCTATCCTGACCTGGCTACATGACCCTGACTCTGCAATCCGGACCTGGTCTCGTGGTTGTAGGGCGGTGGTTATATACATCCCCACCTCAGCCTTGCGGTCTAGTCCCGTTTGTGGTGAGCACACGTTACAAGTGCTAACTTTTGTTTGGATTTGGCGCATGATAACCCATGGATGGCGCCTGCGCATGATCCTGTCAACGCGAGGTGCGTCATGGGACACTTCACAGAGGCGTGGCCTAAGCCCGATCCTCACACCCAGTGATTCTATGTATATATTGTGTAAATGTGTACCAGAAGTCGTAAATAGCCAAACATCCCATAGACAGGGTTTTAAGTCCACTCTTTCCTCGGAGCACTTTGGACATTTGTTGTTCGCTTTCTCTATCACGTTGTCATGGCAGCGTCTCCTTCTTATGGCAATGGGCATCATTTGATGCCGTGACATCACGTAGCATCCCACTGTCATGGCAACACAACACCATTCTGGTCGCGCAGCCATGTTTTGACTTGATTTGCAGGGGCGCCTAGCTCGTCTTTAAATGCCTTCACCCCTTTTAGGGCTAGTTTTAATCTCTGAGCCTTGTGTCTGGTGTGATTTATCCATGAATGGGTCAATTACCCAATTAAAGTCTCCCCCTACTATTAATCTACAATTTTTTTTCAATCTGTATCTTGTCGGTCAGTCCCTGTCCAAATGCTTGGTCATATTCGTTAGGCTCATAGGACATTCTATATATTTAATTCTTCATTGTGTATCTTAATAAGGCATTGTACTACAACCCTTGCATCTGTGTCTCCCGATGTAGAGTACTTCATATGGCAGGGATTTATTTAATAGAATAGCTACTCATTTTTTCCCCTTTGCTGGGGAATGTAACTCACCTTTATCATATCCCCTATTGATACATTTCTCACCCATCTTAATCAAAGCTGGTAGTCTTTCAGTCGTCACTAGTTGTCCTAACTACTTGCAACATTTGTGAGTATGGTAATCCTCGTTTCAGTGGTTCCGTGTGGTGGCTCGATGCCAGCAACAGCATGTTCCTGTCTGTTTCTTTATGGTATAGTCTAGTACTAAGTCCCATCCCAGTTCTGTATACCACCATGTCCAAAAAGCATATTTGTTCCTCACTAAAGGCTAGAGTGAACCTAATAGTAGATACTATCATATTCAGCCTATCAATGGATTCAGTAAGGGCATCACTAGGGCCTTGCCAGATCAGAAAAATGTCATCTATATATTGTTTGTCTAATTTGATATATTTAGAGTAGTCCACATCTGCAGGTTATGAAACTGCTCAAAATGGTCCATAAATAAATTTGCATAAGAGGGGGCCATGTTTGAACCCATGGCCGTCCCATTAGCTACTCTCAAACTTAAACTAGTTATTTTTTAGTATGACATCAATAACATGATGAACACACGGAGGACAATTGGATACTCCTGGGATAAAAAAGGCTTGTTTCCTTTGAAATCCAATTATGTAACCCCAATTGTATCTTCGATTCAATCTTTTTATATTTCAGCATGGGGTCCCCGCACACAAGCCTTTGGAGTAGTACACAGCATGGAAGAATCACCAATCACCCTTTGTGAGTCTGTATGAAGAACGCTGCAGAGGGACCTAGACAGGGAATATAAAGCAAGCGCTCCTTCAGCCAAAGAATGGAGAGAGATGCTGGATAACACAGTAATCTGGATTACAGCTGGATTTGCGCAGCAGCGACGATAATGAATCAGGAGTCTTATCTCTTGATTTTGGACTATGTGGAATGGAAGCAGCACATTGCAATATACTGAATAACCTACCTAGATTTGATTACTACCTTTGACATGATCGGTAAAGAATGTCGATGTATGTGGTCACTACACGGTGTGATAGGGATCACAGACTATGCAGATGTTTATGTTTATGCTGAGCAACCATGTTCTGACCCTGCAGTCACCGTGTGTTTTCTTGATTTGTACTTCCCGGTATTTATGAAACATATTATGTCTGTTTGTCCATGGCGTCACACCACCCTGAGGAAGGTCCCACAGTGGGCCGAAACATTGTATGTTCATGGTTGTTTCAATACAATCTTTTTGACTACCATCATTGCCGTGCTGAGTCTTCTTTTTCTAATTTGGTTTGGGAGAAGTATTTTTATACTTCATTATGATTCGTGCACTTGCTTTTTTTTATGACAGTTGCTATACTGAGATATATAGGTGTGTATGAAAAAAATGTGCTTATTCTGAGTGATCTATTACTGCCAAGCTGTACAACAGTGACAACCATACATGTCATGACGTATGACAGAAGCTTCACGTGCTGTATACAGCATCAGGACACGACTATAAAGACTGCCTGTCTGCTCAACAGTGACAGAAAAAAAATATCCAAAAAAGACGAATCGTTCTTTTTGTGATTGATTAGCGGAAATCCGCGAACCAAAGGAACCAGCCGATCCGCCCATCTCTATACATTACCCTGAATCATTTCACCGGTAGTGTGTGTATCATTATCTAAGATTGTCTGAGGGATTTCATTGCAGCCCATCTGAGATAGTTTTTGATTATTTGTATATGTAGATTAGGTTGACTTTGTATATAGGTTATCGTGGAACAATTGCTATGTTTTTTATTATCTGATTGATATGTTATAGCCAATAAAGGGAGGTATAAATGGATCCATTTGAGTGGGTGGGAAATAGGACTCCTTATGAAACGGACACACAGCGGAACGTATGGTGTCTCGTTACCCAGGGGGGGGAGAAGCTGAGAGGGCCGAGAGAGATCCTTCCTTTGTTTCTGGGCGGCGTTAACTGGTAGCAAAACAATCAGCCGGCCAATCACAGTAGACACCAGTGGTTGGTGAGATCGAAACTCATTCTGCTCCTGGTTTGATTGCATTTGTTTTAACTGTTCAAAAGATCGGACTTCTTGTAAGTGCGCATTCTGGAGTTTATATCGCTATAAATTGTAATTTCTTTTTATACCGTCAACATTATTGTTCCTCTTATCTCCTCTCTTCTGAGCCCACCTGCACCCACCAGGCCATCCACCTGTTATTTGCCACAAATGTGCTGTGCTTTATTCTTTAAATATTTGAGTATAACCTTCGGAAGATTGCAATGAATTCCACATCGTCTGGTCCCTGCAACATTACACTATTGCGTCTACTCTTTTCTCTCTGTGCCATCATCCGCTTCCCTTCTTTTTTGGAAGACATCACATAGCTAAAGAAACATAGGAGACTGTTTTTACCCACGGGTTGAGTGGAGGATTGATTTTTACCTACTATTGGCTTGTGTGTTTCTCACAAAATCACATTCAATATGGGATCATGAGCGGTTTAAATTGTACAGTCACTTTATAATTGTCTCCATCTATTTGATGCATTCACTGGTTTATGTAAAATAAAAAGTACACATTTGTCACGTTTACTATTTCTTCACCCTGGGAGCGCCACGACCGTTTTATGTTCCTATTTCATAAGTAGATAGAAACAGCAGGAAGCAACACCTATGTTGAAGTATGAAGTGAGGAAGGACGTTACCTCTAAAAAGTTTGTGTTCTAAAAAGTAGATACTCCAATGTGACTGCCGGCCATTCTCCTCCTATCTCTCGCCTTCTGCACTCCCTGCCTCAAGCATGCACTGGCTACCCTCTTCCCTTCTGCATCCACTGCTCCTCTGACTTTCGCTCTGCATCCACTGCTCTCTCTACCTGTCTCTCTGCCTCCTGCACCCATTGTCAATCCGTCTTGCATCCACTACTACTCTTTCTGCACCGATTTGTAGTGGCCCCAAAACTACTCTGGTCTTGTGACCCTTCTGTGACTGCCCCCGTGTTCCCCAACTGTGAGTCGTCTTGTGCTTCTCCCACCCCCAGTGCACCTCTGTTTGATTGTACTAGCAATGCCAAGCTCTTCACCACGACCCCTCCCCCAATTCCTGTGTCTCTTGCCCCAGCTCCCCACAAAGCATCTTTTTTTATTTATGTAATAACAAAAGATTTTATCCCATAATGTATTTTGCATTAATAAAGATGATATGTATAGTATAGGGTTAGAAAAGCACAGCAGAGCACTTCAAATGGTGCCAATTATTTCAATAACAGTTAAAAGGCTTATGAGTGGGATTTTTCCCTTTAAACTTTTTTTTCCCCCCCAAACGTTTTTATTGTTTTTTTGTGGTATCACATCAAGACATTGAAACAGGAAGAACAATGTACATAGATTACATCCAAACTATAGAACTATCTTTTTTGATATTTAAATATATATTTTGGACATAAGGTCTTAAGATATTTCAATAAAGTCAACATAAACTCACTCCATCTTAATTTTAGAACATTTAAATACTTCTGGGCCTCCAATCGGGAGGCAGCTACCTTCATAGTCTTTGAGTGCTTTATTACTTGAAAGGGGTGAAAAGGAATAGAGGAAGAGAGAGGGGGGGGGAGAGGAAAGGGTAAGAAGGGAGGGGGGGGGGGGAAGGGAGACAAGGAAAGGAGTTCCTCCCCTTTATCTCCTCAGCGTCGGTTCCGGTATTAGGTTTTAAACTTTTTAACTGTTATTAAAATAACAGTCTGTTACCCAAGAGTTTGGAATACTCAAAGAAAAAGCACCAACCCACTGTTAGACTTCTTTTTATTTTTTAATTTATTTTTTTATTTTTTAATTTATTTTTTTAACATTCAACATATTTATAAATGACTCGGATAAATATCAGTCTCTCTAATTGCGTGATATTTAATAAATGTTAAAAATTAAGCACATTTTGGTTTTCTTTAAAATAATGAAAATATATTGGTGTACAGTGGTGGTTAGAAAAGGTTAGGATATTCTTTTGCCGGCCTCATCCTAGTAGGTGAGTAAAGTCTGAGCACCCATGTCTTACAGTGTCCCCCCCCAATAAGCTATCCCATTGGTGCCTGAAGGCATTGGAAGACGGACTTCAAATTAGGTTAAATAATTTTCGGCCACAGGGTTTTCATAAGAAATTCACTTACATAAATCTATGGTATTTAAATGTAATAATCCACTCCACAATTGCATTGCTTGCGCTTATTAACAGATATTCTACAAGTTAACGCTCATTTGTACAACGTTCTTTAACACAGCATTACAAAAAAAAAATCCTCACTCGCCTGAGAGGGGTGGAAGGAGGAGGTATGACGAGGGAGAAACAAAAACCTACAGTAGTGACTGGTATCCATTGTATAATAAAAACAAGGCATTGTTACACTTGCACATTGTGAAATCTACAAAATGTAAAAGGGGTTTGCGCTTGCAGTCCCCTCTCCTACGCCTTTACAGGTGGCGTGAGGTGGAGAAGGAAAGCTTCAATGTGTAAGGGTAGGAGCTGCCTGTGAACAAATGGAAAGCAGACATTAGTTTTGTATCACACCATGATGGGGAACATAATCAAAATTGTCATTACTATACACATTACTTTTTCTGCTGCTCTGACAAGATATTCATGTTGTTTAGAATAGATTTAAAAGGCATGTCAGCTCTCCACACGAGTCAAGGGCAAGTACCTTAAATCTAAATAATGTACCTTAAATGTAAATAATCAGAGGATAAAGTGCAGTAAAATTCACAACTTCTAAACTCTGCTTATTCGAAACAAAATTCCCTCTTTCCCGCTAGGTGTATTACATGGCACAAATATAATGTGCGCGTGTTCCAGAAGAGGAGTCAGATAATAAATTTGAAAGCACTTTACCCTCAATTTGGATGATATTTTACAAGAATGGGAGGAGATGAAGTAATGGATGGGAAAGAAGGGGGAAGAGGAAATAAAAACCAAATTACAGCACTGGGGAGAAAAAAAAAATGAGATGGAAAAGAAAGTGAGAAGGAAATTAAGCTAAAATGAGGAAAAATGATTATATGGAATTTTTTTTTCTTCAATTGTGAAAAAATGGAAGTAGGAGAGACTATGACATTAACAGAGGTGAGGGTTGGGAAAAGTTAAAAAATAAATGAATGAGTGTATACAGATTACAACAACCTTAAATTGTTCATAACCACAACTACAAATCTTTTCTCCCTTTAACTCGAGAAAAATTTTTTTTTTTTTTTAAATCCTTCAGATTTGTATTTAGATTATCTGACACCGCTCAAAAGTATGATACAAATCTAAAACAGTCAGAAACAAAAAATAAACTACTAAAGGTATTATCTATAAAGAAATCCACTTTGTTGCACACCACCAAATAATAAATAATGAATGACAACAAATAACTTTATTAACCAATAGGTCACATAAAACATATATCACTGCACAAGGAGAACAGTAATTCAAATATACAGCGTGTAGGTGTAACTTCCATCTATGCTTCTTACTGTAACTGGCTGAAAAAATACCAGGGTAAGAAGACCAAGATGATTGGACAATAACGATGGTATATGTCCCAACCACATAGATAAATGTGGCCCAGCAGTTACTATAACAATAGTAAGTTACACCTACACACTGTATATTTTAATTACTGTTCTCCTTGTACAGTGATATGTTTTATGTAACCTATTGATTAATAAAGTTATTTGTTGTCATTCATTATCTGGTGGTGTGCAACAAAGTGGATTTCTTTATAGTTAATACCTTAGTATTTTCTTTTTTGTTTCTGTCTGTACCCCAGCCCATGTATGCACCTCCCATTTATAATTATTTATATACTTTGGTCTATGAGCTGGTAGTTTTAGTTGATCATTTTATATCCCATAATTCACTGCTGGTCACTTTTATTGTTGCTTTCCCTCAGCCTTGTGAAGTCTCACACATTAGGGCTTGGTCTCATACAGTATGAGGTTAATCTTACATTGACAGTCCTAATTCCCTCAGCACTATAACTGCACTCTACGCTGGTGCTAGATACCCTGCTGTGGAGACGAGACTGGGTCTCACACATGTCTAAGGACCCTTCTCACGCTCCAGAGATGGGGACCCCGACAGATCTGCTCCTTTCCAAATAAAGGTAGTGACATCAGACTGGATTTTCTGTGTCATAAGATTCTATTTTTCCATGTTCTTGATTTCCAGAGGAACTTTCGAGTGTGGAGGGTATTTTATTAGTGTATCGAGGATTGCACTTTTGATCAAGTAACTGCAGCATTGTTTTATAGTTAGCCCTCAAACATGCCTCAAGAATGTTCCACTCATCAAAAATTTAGAGTGTTGATGCTAGTTATGGTTACTGGTGTGGATTTCCCATGCCAGGTGACAGTGCTTCACGTTAATGAGATTCCTGAAAGACATCAACTAAAGGGATCCTATATGCGAGGGCACCCCTTTTTTATTAAGCAAGAAGTGGGTACCCTTATAGCGTGATACAGTAGCAAAATCTCTTAAAAGCTATGATTACATTATTTTTGGAAAGGCCACGTTATGAATCTGAAACAATTTGGTCTAATTCTATCAACTAGTACAGTGACCGCTGCTTACAACAACCAAAACTTACTAGGTACTCTTATCTGGTAGTGATTCAATACTGTGAGGGCTTCTACCGCTTCAGTCTTTGTTTCCCATTCAATCAGGCCAGAGATTGTTTTAGAAGAGGCTGGAGGAAACGAGAGGGTGAAGATGGTAAGAAATTATTATACAAAACTTCTAATCATAACTAGAAATCTAAAAAGTTGTACTAACCTTTTGGATCAAACACCTTGAAATTGATAAACATGGGAACAGTGTGGTCTTCACAGAGCTAAAAGTAACAAGAAGAAATCCTGTTAGAGAAGACATGTTAAATATGCAGCGACACGTAGCATTAAAGTGACCTAATATCAGTGACGGGTGTAACGGTTAAATATTGGCAATTTAATTAAAAAAAAATATTAACACGTACTGTATATGCATTTTAAAGATTTTTACGTAGATGTAAAAGCTGAGAGTTTAACTTATTTGCTGACTGAGGGAGGTAGGTAACAGGTGATCTTCACCCTCTATCCCAACATAATTTGATTTATTCATGCTACTTTATGTCATATAACCAACTGAAACAAAACGGCAGCAAATCTCAATGTACAAATTAAGACCACTTTCAAAAATGTTTTTAAATACTGGACTGATTTGTTTGGACAAAAGCATTTGCCACATTGAACAACATAGCACTGCTATTATAAGATATTAGCCCATAGTGCGACTCCTCTTTTGAATGAGCCAGCTACAGTATTATGTAAAGCAATAGGATTAATGTTGCGCATTTCAACTGTCAGTAGTGTTCAACTTTTTTTAGTTAAGGAACCCTATAATTATATAGTATAATTCTGTGGAACCCCAACCCTCTCTAATAGCGCGTCTGAGATAAGATACATTGTAAGGAACCCCAACGCTCTCTAATAGCGCGTCTGAGATCAGATGCATTGTAAGGAACCCCAACCCTCTCTAATAGCGCGTCTGAGATCAGATGCATTGTAAGGAACCCCAACCCTCTCTAATAGCGCGTCTGAGATCAGATGCATTGTAAGGAACCCCAACCCTCTCTAATAGCGCGTCTGAGATCAGATGCATTGTAAGGAACCCCAACCCTCTCTAATAGCGCGTCTGAGATCAGATGCATTGTAAGGAACCCCAACCCTCTCTAATAGCGTGTCTGAGATCAGATACATTGTAAGGAACCCCATCCCTCTCTAATAGCGTGTCTGAAATCAGATGCATTGTAAGGAACTCCCAAACAACTGAATAGTGCGTCCGAGATCACATGTATTGTGACCACATCAGGACCCCCAACCCTCTCTAATAGCGCGTCTGAGATCAGATACATTGTAAGGAACCCAAACCCACTCTAATAGTGCGTCCGAGATCAGATGCATTGTAAATTCTTCTGTATTTGGTACAATTTTCAAATTATCTGAAAATTACAGGGAACCTTGTAGGGAGCCCTGAAAAGCTCAAGGGATCATAGGAACCCCGGTTGAAAAACACTGGTCTAAAACATATGCTTTTTAGTAGCTTGTTGGCTACGGGAGTAGCAGAAAATTAGATTTAAAGTGGCCTTAGCGGAGGATTTTGTTTGGTGCACCACGTTATAAAGAGAATTAACTTTTTAGATGCTAAAATTAAACTGCATGTATTATCACAATACATTTGTATAAAATGAGAAGCCACAGTAAATCTAGTCCCTCCTTAATGGGTTTTCAGAATACTAAACCGGTGCAAAATACTAGCTCTATCTACATATGCGAGGAGCTTTCATTAACTTCTGGGAGCTGAGCCTCCCTTCTTTAGGTTGGAAGTCATTGGGTCGAAGCTTATGAGTTTATTAGGACATGGTGCAACTGTGGTATGCAAATAATATAAAATGGGGAACAATGCAGCTATTCTGTGTAGAGATTTTGAAATCTGTTATATAGGTCTGACTGTGTACTACATATAGATTTAAAGATATCTTGCTTTAAAATCCAAATATCTGCATCTTTCTGACTTACACTTGCAGACTTAGGTGCACTATATAAAGTTCCAGCTCATTGCAGATTCATACAGTCTACCTACTTTATTCCTAACGGCATTCAAGTACCAACGTTTTGTCCATCATCGAGGCTAATAAGCAACATCCCCCCCCCCCACTTTCATCACATTTGTCTGCAGCACAAAAATTCATATTTGTACATGGCCACACCACTGAGCAAAAACACAGAAACTTATAGTAGGTAGTTTATTCTCATTACCTTCTGGAAGTTCTCTTCTTCCAGGCACGAGGGGACATTGTAATAATGCAGAACGCTAGATGGTGGCTGGATTTTATTCTTGAAGGTCTGGACAGTACTGGTAAATCTATTCTTGCTGCTCATGCCAAAATCCTTGTAACTGCTTGTACCGTCCTTCAGGTCAAAAATCTGGCTTGGGACAACAGAGTGCTGCCTAGACACGCTGAAATTATAGATGGGAAAACAGGGTTGGTACCCTTGACATGTATGAGATTTACGATCAGGAAACAGAGGTGAAATGGTTATTTAGCAATAGCCTAGGCCCCTGTTCGATCTGTTCATTTATACTCGGCATGTAACAATGCAATAAACACGTTTTAGAAGTATGTCCTGGAAGCAGGAGACTATGTACTTTCTGTCCCAACTACTATGTCACTTAATTGTTTACAGTTCTCCCTCTGTCATTTCAGCATTACTAAAAGCGACAGCGAGGTCTCAAGGTTATAGGTTGGCTTGCCATTATTTATGTATCAATTTTTCAGTATCTGTGGTGGTCACTGGTGGATACAGATAGAGCATTGGAACCGGAGGGCCCTGTAGCACAGAGGTGCGCAAAGATTTTTCTTTGCGTCCCCCTGCCTACTCCCCCCCCTTCTTACCTTCTCTCCGGTGGCATTTGACGTCGGCAACGCATTGGCATTTGACGTCGGCAACGCATTGCCATTTGACGGTGCGTTGTCATGACGACACGTCCCCAGTAGCCGGCTGAGAACAGGTAAGAGGGAGTTGCAAAGGCTTTGCGTGCTTCCCTGGCATTTAATTTGAATCTTGTAGGGAAGAGCGCAGGTCCTCTGTAAGCGCCACGCCCCCTCCCACCCCCAGAAAATCTCACGCACCCCAGCTCCAGCACATACATAATAGCAGGGAGGTTGGAGCTAAAATTCACACTGTTTGGCTTTTGAGGACCCTCACTGGTTCCAATGCTTTAACAAAAAAATGGGGAACACTGGGATACCCTATAGCAACCTCCAATAGGATTAAAACAAAAAATATATTTTTTGATTCCTTGAATGTATTTATTAATCACGTCTGTGTTGGACTAATGTTATAATACTCTGCTGCATTCTATTACATATATAAATAAGAATTACATTCTTACATCTATTAAGCAGGAATTGTATTCACTGTCTACTTGCCATGGAAGGGATTTCCCCAGTAATGACATCACAAACTCTGTACTGTATGTATTCAATGTCTTTCTTACCATACATTCAGTCTCTTTCCAAAAATCTTCACTTCATTTAAATGTGCGACTGCTCTTTTAACAGAATACTCATCACTCATCTCCACGAGGGCTGTGCCTGGAATGGTCTTCATAAACTTTATCTGTAGTTACACAAACACAAGATGAAGTTATAGCTAAAATATAAATAGAATACTAAAACCCCGCTCTGGTGACAGAGGATTGTAACGCAGTCACTGCCAAAGCAGTTTCCCACCTGTGCGCAGCCAAGGGAATTAAGATTTTTGCAATAAATATTTTAAACAATGATGTGTGTCAGTTGTGGTGTGCCCTAGTAACTCATTCACCATTTTATTCAGCAGCTACACTTATTTGGCGGTATTCCAAAATGCACATTAGTAACTTCTCAATCCTATTAATATTGAAAACATTTTGGATTTTTTTTTTTTAATTCTTTACAAAGCCGTATGTAATGTGGCTATACATATTTTATGCGAATGGGACATAACCACCAAATATCCCATCATTTTGTCTACTTTAGGAAAATATAACCCCCAATGCATTTATTTTATTTAGGCCATGTTTTTATATGAGAAATGGTGGTGGGTGCCAAAGTAACATTAGACAGATTTTGACACTGCTATTTTCTCATGTAATTACGTTAACTAAACAAGGACGATCCCAGACAGCTTCTATTCTCTGGAAGTAAACAACCTGAGGCCGCCTGTGGTACTTTGCACCACCATACAAAGGCTGACTGCGCAGAATGCCCTTTTCTATGACAGACACAATGATTCTGGGCCAGAGTAGTGAGCACTTTCCCTCTCCCCCGGGCATAGTTTTATTCTTACAAATATGGGGAAATTCGAAATGAGAGAGGGTAAATACCAATGTCAGTTAGAGGTCACCCCATATTTCTGCGACAGCTTGTAAAATAGAAGGCCATCTGCCTGGGAGATTTGAAGTTTAGAGGGAGGAGTTTAGCTCCTTATCTTAGAAAGAACCGATAACTTTTTAAAATAAAGTAAATACTTAGATCCCATTTAGTGATCAGAGGTAATATTGCTACTCAGGGAAATGCAGGACATTTATAAACACCCCAAGGGCAGTGAAGAGGTTATAGCCTTTCTGGACCAATATTGATATTATGGGTTAAGTCCCTTCACCTTGATCATGTTTTATATTGGCACAACAAGATGTTGCACAACCTGTAAAGAATCCAGACATCCAACCAATACTAAAAGGAGGGGAACATCTCCTGTCTGCAAAATCCTTGATGCATTGTTTCTGGTTTACCTTTTCAACGTTGCCGTACAAGCTGAAAAGGTTGAAAACTCTGGAGCAGTTCATCTTTTCCTGATGCAAGGTGCTAACCATGGCCACCGAGCCATCAGGAGATCCCCCTTGCATGTAGGAGGAGGTTTGGGGCAGAGGATAAGACACCAACTCGGGGGTATCTCCAGATCTCACCCTGTGCTGATTTGGTAATGGCAACAAAGATCCATTCCTTCCTAGAGAGAGACAAATCTTGGTTATTGCTACAATTAAGTGTCCTCCTCTGGTCTATGTTATTACAGAGTAAATATATCCATGGTAAAAATCGGGAAACGGTCTAAACAAAGGTAGATTAGAACACATTGTACTTATATTTTTAAATATTATAATTTTAATGGAAAAACAAAACAATTCCTGCGCTCCTACCAATTGGGCTAAAATGTGACATTTTTACATTTAATACTCAAGTCCGTGTAACAAAGGACACGTTTGGTTACATTTTTTTTAATCAAAACATGATTCAAGTCTGCCATCCTCATCAAGGTAAACTCTGTTTAACAGGTACGCTGAATACATGCAATTTCTTATTGTCCTATGGACTAAACTTTGTGAAGTACTGTATGTGAAAGTGCCCTGAAGGGGTTAAATAAATGAAGCCTATGCTTATTTGTGATTTAGTGCAGTTAAAAGCTTATAATTTTAATACATTACACATTTCAACTTTGTCTACCTCAAAGATTCACAAAATAAATAAAACCAGCTTAGTTCTTATTTATGTGGCTGCATGAGAAGTATTTCTGCAGATGTAAGAGCAGTTTACATAGAGTGGTATGGAGGTACAACCACACATTCTTAAAATTACTAGATTTCCCTCGTAATTCCAATGACTAATGAAAAATGGAGTAAGTTTTTTTATTTTTCAATACAAAGGAAGAATAAAAACCATCTAAATAGGACACAGCTGCATCTTTGTAAGGTCTAAAAAGCAACTGAATAGACAGCGTTTGTGGATGCAAATGCAGACAACCCACAAGGTGTACACACAACACCTTTCAATTTGTGATTCCTATAATAGAATGAAGCATGGCTAAGCTTAGGCAAAGCAAGTAGACAATCCAGGGCACTTCGTTTGGAACTGCACAGAGTTCTTTATCACGTGACTGGCTGCCAGTCACTTGATAAAGAACTCTGTGCAATTCGAAACATTGTGTATTGTATTGTATGTCTTTATTTATATAGCGCCATTAATGTACATAGCGCTTCACAGTGTGCCACTAAAAGAATACATTTATTTTCTGCAAATACGAAGGGCCCTGGTTCTACTTGCTTTGATATACTCAGAAATCACACCAGACAGGTTATTTCCCTGAACCACGGAGCACCGGTACCTCAAAACGCAAGTATATTGCTGATATTCCAACATTTAAGGTGTGCAAGACTTAACCTTTCCCTTACATTAAGCTTGGGCAATAACATTTCTCACGATAACAATCTTAAGAAAACATCACTATCATGGCAAAGATCTGTTCAGTATGAAAATAAGACATTCCATTTTTAAATTAATATAAAAACATTTGGCAGGTAGTTTGAACATTTGTTACAAATTCAAAGTTGTTTAAAGGAAATGTAAAAATAAGTTCATTATAAATACAGCCTTCATTGATAATCAGAGATCAAGAGGAAGGGGGAAACGATCTGGGGAAGGAGGGTGCTGCCAGGATGGAGATCCCTTTTACATTGGCAGATATACGTTCAATGAGGCTGCTGCTTCTTAAACCGATATAGATATATAGATTAATAACAGAGCTATTCTCAGTTCTGCAGAACACCCCATTTCACCAGATAGTTTTTTGCGTGTTATTTCCACCTGTCCTGGGACGGCGGGCCAATAGGAAGTCGCAACTGATTATGTTACGGCTTCCTATTGGATGACCAAGGACACTGGCAATGAAAACAAAGGATCAGGAGAGCAAGGTAGGGTGCGCAAATTGTAAAATAGTTCGGTTCAGCTACAGCGAACCCTTTGGTTCTGTAAGGAATCGGGGAACACGTCCTCTGCGGCGTGTTCCCTCCTTACCCGCTCTGTTTCAGAGTGCACGCGCACCCGCAGCTCTTCACTCCGCGCCACGGAGCTAGGCTCTGCCCCCCGGTCGCGTCGCGCGTCTGTCACACGTGACGCCGTGCACCGCTCCCCAGCAGCGTGGCAAGTTCCTAAATGCCCACTTGTCTCCTGCAGCCTTTCCCTGCCTCCACAGAGGCCGCGCCTCCGCTCGGCCCCCAGCCTTATTGGTTCCAGTTTACATAAAATACTTTCCCTTTCACCTTGCTGAGCATAAACCTGTGTAGCCTTGTGTTCCTGCGTTTGCTGTGCCTTGCCTTGTTGCTGTCTCTCTGTTGCTTTCTTGTGTACCGACCCGGCTTGATTATAGGACCCCATCTGGATAACGACCCCGGCTTGCCTCTGACTACCCGCACCTCTCCATCCCTGATCACGACTTACGGACACTCTACCAATCTCCTGGCTCCAACCCCCGACCGCGGCACAAAGGACTCCGACCATCCCACTGGCTCTGTCCCTGGCAAGTATCTGAACTAACCCGATCTCTCCAATCCAGACCCGGCTACGCTGCTGTGGGTGCACAGTTTCATACTTTCCCACCTCAGTACAGGGGTCCCACCTTGTTCGTGGTGAGCACAAGCGTTACAGGTTCAAATACTGTAAAATGTGTGTCTGTGTGTGCGCAAGTGTGCGTGTGCATTCAAATTTGGTGGGATTGCCAGAATGCTATGTAGTTGGATTGAAAACAGTTCAACTAAATTTGAGCTAAATAGTCTGCAAATTAACAGAAATAAATGTTCCCAATGTAAATAATAATAATAATAGCATGTTCTTGTATAGCGCTTTACAGAGCCATTTTGCAGGCACAGGTCCCTGCCCCGGGGAGTTTACGATCTATGTTTTTGGTGCCTGAGGCACAGGGAGATAAGGTGACTTTCCCATGGTCACAAGGAGACACCAGGAATTGAACCCGGTTCCCGTGCTTCAAACTCAGTGCCAGTCAGTGTCTTTACTCACCGAGTCGCTCCTTCTTACATACTGTCGGTACAAGGGACACATTTCGGCAAATTAAATAGTTGGGGAGGACATTAGGTTGCTAGAAAGCGTATGACATTCCTTGTATGCCACCTCCAGTGACTATGTAATTAAAACAATAGCAGTATGCTTACAATAGTCTGTGACATTTCAATTTTCTGGCCTTGCACAAAGGGAAAGCAGACTCATGGAAGACTCATTACTGCAGTAACAATTGCATTGCAGCTTTTGCAGAACTGTGTCATTGATTATCACAAGTGTTGCTAACCTGACACCCTGCTCCTTTAATCCAGATTGCCCTCAGAAAGCTTCCTGTTAGACTCGTTACAGAGCGGATGAATTGAGGAATAATTGCTAATAATTGAGGACAAGTGGACTCGGCAGTTTTACCACAGACTTTGAGCTGCCGGCTTGCTGCCGAGAGACTTTAAGCCGCTGGTCGCTCCGGCCTCCAGGTAGGTAATTAGCGTTAGGCCAAGGGGTGTTTAGGCCACCATACAAAACTCTGGGCAAAAAAAGGCTACAATGAATGGAGATGAGATGCAAAGTGATATGAAATGTGTGCGTTCTGGCTCAAGACAGAAGTCGATGTTGCACAGTAGAAATGATGAACACAGGCGCAGGCAGCTCAGTATCTTGCAGAGTACACTGCAACACATTTCTGTGATGCGGAACCTTCATCAGGGCCTTATTGACTTACCATAACCATCATATCTGTAGGAAGAAGGGTGGTCTCCTAAGAGGGCTTGCCTCGGACGGCCTTGGCCTCTGTCTGAAATTTAGAAGTTAAAAAAAAAACCCCCATTAAAAGTAAAAGAAAAATAGAGGACTTATCCTTAAATATATTTCCGGACTCATTGGGAAGCAGGAAAATCCATGTGCTTCTCCCAAACAACATTAATCAAGGCTGCAATCAAAGCAAGATAGAGAACATGTTGGAGGAGAGTATACAGAGATTATTATTATATTTTAATGGATCCGATAAGCATTTTCAGCGCTGGAGGATTTGCACTGCTCTTCACGCACTAAAAGGGTTGAAATTTGTAAATAGACCCAACATCCATAAGGTCCCCCCCAAGAAAACCATGTTACTATATAACAGTGCATCAAACTCATACATGGGAACATGGAAGAGGTTCACATAATAATCAAACTTTTACCAAAGGAATAAGGAAGGCAAGGCTTTCATAGTATAGCACAGGACAATAACAGTATTAAACATCACACAAGGCTACAATTTACACTATACATTAGGAATTACAGTTTAAGATGTTAAAAGAGTAGAGCTTTTTTTTTTTTTTTTTTTTTTTAAACAGTACCTGAATCCTACTATTAGCTTGACCAGCAACACATTTTCAAAGAGGTCTCCTTTCAAGAGGTTTCAGCATAAGCGAATAACAACCTGTATTACACGGTTTCACAAATCAGTTATAACACAATGAACAATGTGGAAATATAACTACACATTCGTCTGCAGAGCAGGATACATGCAAAAACCCACACAAAGACGGCACATTTCTTTCTAGGCCACATGCTACACTAACAACCCCCCACAGCCTTTATTTTCATCATTTACCAGGTTACAGAAACAATGTAAAGCGAACCAAGGAAGAGATGTACTAGGCTGGTTATGCCAATATCAGATTTACAGCTCATGTGAAACAGAATTGAGGAATGGGGCAGATCATGGTCACGCTCTCTGATTTGAAATGCTTAAAACCAATTTGGAAAAGGTTCATAGGGAGGGATGTGATGAAGCAACCTGCTGACCTATTGCAGATATTTCTCAGCTAAACATAACATGGCAGAACTTTGCAACCAATACAGCAACTCCTTGTTAGCTTGTTACAAGCAAAAATGTGCCCCACGTGAACTCAATGCGACCCTTACAATGAGGAGTCTAATTATTTAACGTATACAATAATATTTAATCAAACTAACACCAATGCTATGTAACTCTTTTATATGTTTTATTATATAATAAAAAGTAAAAACACTGTACTCTTAAGAAAATATTTAAAGTGCAAACTTACCTATTAAATGTATTTATCAACTTTAAAAGAAATATATTATTGTATTACACACTGGTAGGTAGTTTCTTTAACTCCAAATGCCACTGTATTTTAGCAGCTGAAACGGACTTTAATAGTGTTTATGTTTCAAGGTTTTTTGTATCATCCTTTTTTATGTTTTATTTTATAATAAAACGTAAACACACTGTACTCAAAGAAAGTATATAAAGTGCAAACTAATCAATTAAATGTATTATTTTCTTCAACTTATAGGTCATCCTTTAATATTATTGCATTATACTCTGGTAGGTACAGTAGTTTCTTTAACTTCACATGCCACTGTATTTTACCAGCTGAAACAGACTTTTGGAGGGTGGGGGTGGGGGGGTTGGATTTAAGTCCTGAGGAGCTCAAACAGTGCTCAGGGATCCAGACACCCCTCAATTCTGTGGTCTGCATCAGTCCAGCAGCCCACAGAAAACCATGATGCCATCAGGAGAAGACATTGTAGCTTTCTATTGGTGACATCATGGTCATCTTTAGATGTTAACAAAGATTCCAGAATAAATAAGATAATTAACCTAATTTCACGTTAACCGAGCTGGGGGAGGCGGGAAGCAGCATGTTTAATCTCTGCTGGAGCAAATATGGTAAAATATGTATATATTTTATTGATATTTAGAGGCATTGCATTCTTGATCGTTTCACCACTGCACAGATTTTTGAAGCATGATCAACTATAACAATATTACGATTATGATTAAATAAGTACTTATACAATAACAATTCATAATGCAGCAATGCAATAGTGTTTCTGTATTTATTCTTCTCAGTCAAGGGCTCTTGTAAGTGAAAGTCTGTCTACAATAATTTAAAATGACAAACCTCACAGCGCAACCAAGGATTAGTATTGTTAGAATTACATTTATTTTTTCCCATGGTACTTCTATAAATTAGTTTATTCATTCTGCTCCTAATTTAAATACAGATTCGTTTGGTTTTTATCGGACCAAGCCGTTACCCTTATTTTGTTAATATTAAACATTTAGAGCTTGTGCATATTTTTTATATATTTTCTTGAATATATATCTTTGCAGTGTCGTTTTACATATTGATATTTTTGCCGGCCTATATAATAGCTTCCTCTTATTTGTTTTTAGAGATGTTTTATAATACTGCACCAGATATATAAAATAGTACTGTATTTAGGGCCTTAAATAAATATACATTTTCTTTGTTTTTAAACATGGACATAGTGTATTCTACCATCTTTTATAATCACTTGTCTTGAATACAATGCAGTGATTTTCTAGATATAAAATGAACGTACGGTTCATATAATTATACAGGAAACATTCTGCAGTCTGAATAAAAGATCAGTTTGCACTTTAAGAATTTAACTATTGCCATTAATGTCTGTAAATCCAGGTGACGCTTCCAATGAACTAGAATATAACAATGTATTCAACAATGTTCAATCCTTGCAAATATGCGGAGTGCTTTCGATTGTCCTCCTTTGGGAGCCTGTGGTGGTGATGATGATGCATGCTGAATGCAGTCAAGGTGAGTTGCAAGTCTGAGGTTTTAGGAGGGCTTTCGGAGAGATGTTTTGCTGTGCAGGTGATGTGGTGCATGAAGAGGTACTGTATAGAGTCAGCCTGCTGGAGTCCTCCTCTAGACTTCTGAGTGCCTTGTCCAGCTTTAATGTGTTGGAACAAAGTCTTTTCCGTTGATGCAGTGTGCGAGTTTATAGTTTAGGAATGAAATTCCTCCCCCTCAGAGAAGGAGAAAGAGAGGAGGGAAAAAGCTGCTTGGAGAAAAGCAAGTCCTTGGTACTGCAAGCATGTCTGCAAGTGTGGGTTCCTTCTGGAATTAGGCCAACTCACCACGGAATTGGCTACTAATGTTCAGGCGTAAAGAGCAATTATCCCGACATGATCAGGATTTTGCAACAAGGCTTTAACCAAAAGACAACTAGAGAAAACAGATGCAATGTTTTATGTCATCTATTATCACAGATTGCCTAAAAGCTAAAAATAGCAAAATCGTACAGACAAAGAGAAGAAATCTTACCTCGGCTGTTTAAGTTGGGCTTGCTGTAATCCCAACTATCATTGTCGTTTTGAATGACGTTGAGTCGTGTAGGCTGTGTAGAGTTAAATTAAAGTCAGTGCCAAACCAATTACAAGGAAACAATATACAGACATTCGGATCATGACTTACCCTGGCATATTCTATTTGTAGTGTACAGCATCCAGCGTATATGTCCGCTCCATTTAGGGCCGATTTGGCCTTTTGGGCCATTTCAACAGTCTCAAATGTTGACCGTGTTAAGAAATCCAGGATACATTAATGCACATCATTTGTCAAAGTTGTTTTGGTTCATATGAATTTGTTTTCCTTTTCATATACAATATGTAATATTCAAGTTACACTTTTTCCTGGAGGCTGCTGACTGTCAAGAGGGACAAGTCTCTACTAATACCAAAGAAAGCCAATGGAAGGTTTATATGTATAAGTGAGGGGGCAAAAAAAGTATTTTTGAAATAAATGTTTTACTTGGTAATCAAATGCTTTGATCCAGACCTATTTTCCCATTTGTAGTTTTGTTTAATCTGATGATGCTGCCAACATAAATCAAAGAGAAAGTGGAAAACATTTCCAGATACTATCTTTAATTACACTGACCCCCTCCTAAAAAAAAATAAACATGCTTTTTATTTTAACACATGAAACAAAAAGAAAATGGTTACTTTATTGCCCATTTTATTACATTTGAGAAGTTATTTTTTTAATCCTCTTAGTGGGGAATTTCTGCTTCAAGAGATGTCTTACTGTGCTTGGATAATGTCTGTTTCCAAAGACGCAGGCCCATCTATGCGTTTTTTTTTATAGGATTAAAGCACAGGGTCTTCGGAGCTGAACCTGTGTGGGTTTTCACAATGGCTGCTAAAATGTCCCACAGGCCAACAGAGAGCTATGCCGTCATCTCTTGCGGCTTCATATTGGCCCACGTGACAGGGAGATTTAAACAGCACTGAGATACGCCATACGGAGTTAAGTATCTCGGGAATGAGGGGGTCCCCAAAGCTGAAATTAAATGTGGTTCAGCTCCAGAGATCCCATGTTTCAATTCTATTTAAAAAAACGCATAGCTGGTGCCTTTAAAATAGGGCTAGAGCACAGATGCATGGAGATCATTTCATATGCAAAACTGGAGTAAAGAAGAAACCAAGGAAACTGCAAACCTACGCTCTCCTACAACACTGAGATTTGCAACTTCCCAGGGTCCTGCTGCATCTTACCTAGCAGGGAATTCACCAGAAAAATGGGAGTGGGGGAGAAAGCGGGTCAAGGAGGCAAAATAGTACATGGGACAGAGAAGCAGAATATCAAGTGTCACAAGAAAAAATTACAGGGGAAGGGGACAAAGTGGGTATAGAGAGGGGAAGAGAGAAAGAAAGTATAAGAGAATACAGAAAGGGAAGTTTGTCATCTTATTCTGCCCCATTTACGGAGACCATCCCTAATCACATCTTCTGAACTTTCAAAAGTACTCTTCAGAAAGCAAAGAATTAGGGAAACAAATATTGTACGCCACTTTAATACCTTCTGCCACCTCATTTCTCCACAGCGAAGTAATCATGCCAGATATTCGTGCAAATTCAAAGTCAGAGAGGAAACAAATACGACATAATAGGCATATTTTCTTTTCTCTAAAAAAGAGGATTTGAGGAAATGAGTATAATCACAGCACGAAGGAGATGAATTACTAACACCAAGAATCATGTTTTTATTGCTTCATTTAGCGGACATGTGACTGACAAAATGTCATCCAAACGGGATTCAAAAATTTGTGTTGCAAAATAGGAATGTAGGATTATAAAACCTGATGCAACAAGAGTGAATTTGTTATTGTGGGTGGGGAATTTAAATATTACTAAACTGCATTCCAGAATAAACGCAAAATAAAGACTCTGAATGAAAAAAGGATATTCCACCATGGCTTGAAATCCCTTTCTCTTAAATATAACTATGCGCTCCACTTTTCCAACTGGATTGCAGACTGAATATAAGGCATCCTACGGAGAACAAAGGAAAACATTTTAGAAAATATATTATACATCCACATTATGTATAATATATTTGCGCGCGTGTACACAAAATCTCTCCACACAGATATCATTGCCCGGTAAGGCACGAAATGATGCGACTTGGCATGCAATGCCCTATAACAGGGGGTGTATGCGCATGTGTGCGTGCAAAATCCATTCCCACGACTGCATTGTCCATTCAGTCAGGGGAAATCAAAAACTGAATAGGAAAGTAAACACCATTGCGTTATAAGCTGATCGCGTTAGAAATAATGTATGCATTGTACAATAAAGTATTTAAGATACCAATAATCGTGTTGTAAAGTATTCATAAATACAAAAATTGGGAGCCACGCTTGCATTGCGTTTTAAGCGAAGATATAACCAAGAGTGAAGTTATTTGAGCTGACTTAACAAAAGGTCGAATTTGGTCCAAAAAAAAAAAAAAAAGTTCCCATAAGTTCCAACTTTTCATTTCCATAAAAGAAATCATGATCAGTTGTGAAAAGTTGGGATCTTCTTTAAATTTTGGAAACAAAGAACTGGTATAGTATTGTGTTTTTATATTAGACTGATGCTAATTTAGATATGTGCTGGTAAATAGTCAGTGTCGCAACAGCCTGCCGAGACCTATATGCGGATGTATAGATGGGAAAGCAGACGTACCACTGTGATTGGATAGAGGGGATTCTGAATAGACAGGAGGAGAACTTTATTCCCACCAGATGGGTCATCTGTGTTTGACGGCCTGGAGATGAGTTTGCTTGTAGAGTAGTTGAAAAAGGCTTGCTGACCTGCTATGTGCACCGGCACACTGGTAGCAAAGGTCACGCACTTTTTAGAGAACTCAATGTCTTCAAATTCCACCAGCGCCTGTCGTTTGGAGGGCATCATCCTCACGTAGCTGACCGGACAAGGAGAGAGAGAGTGTTAATTCTATGGGGAGCTCATTAGAAAAAAAGAACACCAGGAATGAATGTAATCTAGTTTCAGGCTTCCCAAAATACTCAACTCAAATGTGCAGTTCCACTTACTGGGTCTGAAATATTTTTACATTTTATGCAAACATAAAAGCCATAACTTTTTAGTTTTTAACAGTTTTCATATTATATATTAGAGATCTCCAAATGACACCTACTGTATAAAAAAGGGAAATTGTTTCACACTTATTCATGTTCCTTTCATAAAATCGTTCCATGGCAGTGGGCACATGGGTTAAGCTCTGCCTCTGGCTGAGATAGGACAGGAAAAAACTCACGTTCCTACAGGAAGTCGTACCTCCTATAAGATGCTGCTCTTACCTGCAGGACATCTCTGGTTTTCCTAACAGCTGAAAAACACCAGTATGATTTACAGCAGGGCCCCTGGTATACGGCGGGTTCCGTTCCAGAGGCCCGCCATATAGTGAAAATCGCCGGAAAGCGGATCCGACGATTTTCACTTCTGCGCATGCGCAAACCGGAATTTTTGCCGTTCTGCGCATGTGCAACCTATGGTATGCGCGCGCAACCTGTGGTCTGCGCATGCACGCCGGGCGCACCCGTCCGTTCTGCGCATGCGCGATTTGCAAACCAAAATGGCGGCCCCCTTCTCGGTGCCGCCGTATCAGCGGATCGCCGAGAAGCGAAAAGAAGCGGGGCCCTGCTGTATATAGTAAAAACTCAGGGGCAAGGAAGATCTACCCACTGCCATGGAAGGATTCCAGGAAAAGAAAATTACTTTATGAAACTATATTTTCCTTTTCATCCACATGGCTAGGTTCCAGGGGTGTCTACTGCCAAGTAGTATTGAACAAAGACAGAAAAGAATAACAGTCATACAAAAGGTACAGCAGAAATGTTTTTATATATTAAGCTACTACAGCTTGTAGCATCTTATGACCAAAGCTTGTATGCATGCATGTCTTTATTTATATAGCAAAATATGTGGGTGTAGCGCACTCCAAAAAGATGCAAATGAATGCAAAAAACTGCGATACTTGCGCAATACCGGAGCTCCTGGTTCAGGGATGGCTATCTGCAACAATCCAGGGATACAGCAACAAGAGAGATGATCCAAGGCTCCACGGATTTGTATAAAAATAATTTATTCAAGATACACTGTGTTTCGTGAATAAATTCTTTTTCTACAAATCCGTGGAGCCTTGGATCATCTCTCTTGTTGCTTTATTTATGTAGCGCCAATAGTGTACATAGCGCTTCACATTAGTAATACACGTGACAATCATATAAATAACAAATCCTGGGAATAAGTGCTTCAGTCATAACATTTCGGCAGAGGAGTCCCTGCTCCGAGGAGCTTACAAGCTAATTGGTGGGGAGAACGTACAAAAACAGTAGGAGGGCATTCAGGTAAGTGCGTCAGCAGGGGGCCAAGCTTTATGTATCGTGTATAGTATTATCCACGGTGCTACTCATATGCTTCTTTAAGCAAGTGTGTCTTAAGGTGGGTCTTAAAAGGTGGATAGAGAGGGTGCTAGTCGGGTATTGAGGGGAAGGGCATTCCAGAGGTGAGGGGCAGTTAGTGAGAAAGGTTTAAGGCGGGAGAGGGCTTTAGATACAAAAGGGGGTAGAGAGAAGACATCCTTGAGCAGAACGCAAGAGTCGGGATGGTGCATAGCGAGAAACTAGGGCTCAGATGTAAGTAGGAGCAGAAGTGCGTAAAGTTTTAAAAGTGGGGAGGAGAATGGAGTGCGAGATGCGAGATTTGATAGGAAGCCAGGAGAGTGATTTCAGCAGGGGAGACACCGAGACAGATTTAGGAAAGAGTAGAGTGATTCTGGCAGCAGCGTTTAGGATAGATTGTAGGGGAGACAGGTGAGAGGCAGGAAGGCCGGACAGCAGGAGGTTACAGTAATCGAGACGGGAGAAAATGAGGGCCTGAGTCAAAGTTTTAGCAGTCGAGTAACAGAGAAAAGGGCGTATCTTTGTTATATTGCGGAGGAAAAAGGGACAGGTTTTAGATACGTTTTGAATGCGAGGGGCGAATGTGAGAGAGGAGTCGAGTGTGACCCCTAGGCAGCGTGATTGGGCTAATGGGTGAATGATGGTGCTTCCAACACTAATGTGGAAGGAGGTAGTAGGGCCAGGTTTGGGAGGAAGTATAAGGAGCTCTGTTTTTGACATATTAAGTTTCAGTCAGCAGATGGTCATCCAGGATGATATTCCAGAGAGACATTAAGAAACATTGGTCTGTACAGCAGGTGTAAGGTCAGGGGTTAAAAAGTTAATTTGTGTGTCGTCAGCATAGAGGTGATATTTAAACCAGAGATGTGATTAGGTCACCTAGAGAAAGTGTGTACAGAGAAAAAAGAGAAGAGGTCCCAGGACATAGCCCTAGGGTACCCCACGGAGAGATCAATAAAGGAGTTGTTGGCAAAAGAGACACTGAAAGTACGATGAGAGGTAAAAGGAGATCCAGGATAGAGCTTTGTTACAGATACCAAGAGTATAGAGAATGTGAAGAAGAAAGTGGTCCACGGTGTCAAATGCTGCAGAGAGGTCAAGTAATATGAGCAGAGTGTAATGACCTCTGTCTTTGGCAGCATGGAGGTCATCAGTTATTTTAGTGAGGGCTTTTTCAGTCGAGTGAGCAGTGCGGAAGCCAGATTTTTGAGGGTCTATGAGAGAATGGGTGTTGAGAAAATGAAGCAATCGAGAGAATACAAGACGCTCCAGGAGTTTGGAGGCAAAAGGCAGGAGGGAGGCAGGTCGATAGTTAGGACAGCTAGGGTCAAGCTGGCTGTTTTTGAGTAATGGTATAACGGTTGCATGCTTGAAGGAGGATGGAAAGGTACCAGAGTAGAGGGAAGAGTTAAAAATCTGTGTGAGCGTAGGGATTATAGAAGGAGCGAGGTTTTAGGAGATGGGAGGGAATGAGATCAAGAGGGCAGGTGGTAGAGGGAGAAGAAGAGATCAGCAGTGACATATCCTCCTCTGTGAAAGCGGAAAGAGAGTCAATGAAGGCAGGAGGAGAGTTAGGAAGCAGTGTAGGATGGAACGCTCACACATCTAATTTATAATGATTAATAAAGTTACTGAATGATGACCAGACCGCCTTCTCACATGTCTGCTCAATAAGCAGTCTTTATGTATGACTATCAAATTGTGCAATTGTAGCTTTCATAGCCAGCTGTCCCTTCCTGGAACCCTCCAGCAGAACCAAAAGCCCGACTGAATTTGGCAATATCAAATGTAGAAGTAATAGCAAATATTAAAGTCCGGAACATTTGGGCAACGCTCATAATATGGTCTCATTTTGAAATAAAATGATCAAAAACCATATTACTTGGTTTAAACAGGCAAATTTGAATCAACGGAGAATTAATCTACAAGTAATAAATTGGGATGATTTTGCAGGGAAAATGTGAAAGATAAATGGGCAGTCTTTAAAACATTGTTAGAAAAGCACACTTCAGTGTATACCCTTGGGTAATAAATATAAAAGAAATAAGTCTAAACCAATGTGGCTAAATAAACAGGTAGGGGAGGAAATAGAAAAGAAGAGTCAGGCGTTTAGGTTCTTAAAGTCAGAATGGACGAATGCATTGTATCAGAATTATAAGGAATGCAACAAAAGTTGCAAAAGGGCAATCAAATTAGCAAAAATGGATAATGTAAAAAGGATTGCAATAGAAAGTAAGACCAACCCTAAAAAGTTCTTCTCCACAAAAATAGAAAAGAAAATATAGGACCCTTTCAGTGTGAGATGGGGCAGGCACATTGGAGATAAGGAAAAAGCAGAGATATTAAACAAATTCTGTGTCTCTGTATTTAACAGGGAAGAATAATTTGCAATAGTACTGCCGCAGGTGGAAGCCACAACCTCCATATTAACGAATAATTGGATAACTGAGGAAGAAGTTCATAGACAGCTTGATAGAATTAAAGTAAATAAGGCACCTAGCCCTGATAGCATACATCCAAGAGTTCTTAAGGAGTTAAGTTCTGTAATAGCCAAACCATTACGTTTAATTTTCAAGGACTCCATTTCCACAGGCTAAGTAGCACAAGATTGGCGTAAAGTAGACATGGTGTGTATGTTTAAAAAGGGACCTAGGTCACAACTGGGGAATTACAGACCTGTAAACCAGACATAAATAGAGGGGAAACTTGGAGGTTTAATACGGGATAATACAGCCGAACCCTGTTATAACGCGGTCCTTGGGGTCCACAGAATGAGACTGCATTATAACCGGAATCGCGTTATAAAATGTCGCCATGCGAGGACTTACCGGCATCTGCAGCTCTCTCCGCTCTGTAGCCGTCCGCTCTCTCTCCCTTCTCTCATATCATACAGGAACCGAACCCAGGACCTTTCATATACTGGTACCAATTCTCTACCTCTACACCACAGGGATAGTGTGATGTCACAGACCCCAAAAACAAACATATCATAAGTAATACCAAGCCTGTGGTGTAGAGGTAGAGAATTTGAATCAGTATATGAAAGGTCCTGGGTTCGATTCCTGAATGATATAATTTATAAAATAAATAAAATAATTTATAAACTATACAATAAAATAATTTATAAATTATTTTAATAATTTATAAATTATACCATATCATACAGGAACCAAACACAGGACCTTTCATATGCTAATACCAACTCTCTACCTCTACACCACAGGGATTGTGTGAGGTCACAGACTCCAAAAAGAAACACTACATATACATAGTACACAGTGCAGTCCATTGCAATGTGCTGTAGAGGTTAAGTATATTTATAGAGTCTGTTTTGTCTCTCCAAGCCTGTGGTGTAGAGGTAAAGAATTACTACCAGTATATGAAAAGTCCTGCGTTTGATTCCTGTATATTATATAAAATGTATTAATGTTCAATTCTGGACTCTGGACACAGCCCTATGAAGTAGGGAGAGGAGAGAGCTGACAGCTGCAGAGAGGAGAGAGATCTAGATGCCGGTAAGTCCTCATGTGGCGAAATGGAGATCAGGAGCCACGCTCAGACCGCGTTATGAGCGGATCCGCGTTGTAGCGGATCGCGCTATAATGGGGTTGAGCTGTATTAAGGAATACCTAATGGAAAACAAACTTATTAGCAATAGTCAGCATGGATTTATGAAGGTGTGCCAAATTAACCTTATTAGTTTCTTTGAGGAGGCAAGTAGGAATTTAGACAAGGGTAATACAGTTGATGAGGTCTACTTAGATTTTGCAAAGGCTTTGTATACGGTTCCACACAAGAGGTTAGTGTACAAAATAAAGCAAATTGGACTCAGTAAAAATATTTGCACCTGGATTGAAAGCTGGTTGAAGGATAGACAGAGAGTTGTCATAAATGGAACTTTTTCAGGTTGGGCTAAAGTTGTGGAGTGGAGTACCTCAGGGATCGGTACTGGGACCCCTGATTTTTAACTTGTTTATTAATGATCTTGAGGTTGGCACAGAGAGCAAAGTCTCCATCTTTGCTGATGAAACTAAATTGTGCAAGGTAGTAGAATCAGAGCAGGATGTAATTTCCCTCCAGAAGGACTTGGAGAGACTGGAAACGTGGGCAGGTAAATGGCAGATGAGGTTTTATACACATAAATGTAAGGTTCTGCATTTGGGAAACAAGAATAAAGAGACAATTTCCAAATTAAATGGGGATAAATTAGGAGAATCCTTGATGGAGGAGGATTTAGGAGTGCTTGTAGACAGCAGGTTTAGCAATAGTGCCCAATATCATGCAGTAGCTGCAAAGGCAAACAAGATCTCATCTTGCATTAAACGGGCAACGGATGGAAGGGAAGTAAACCTAATTATGCCCCATTATAAAGCATTACTAAGACCATACCTTGAATATGGATTACAATTGTGGGCACCACTACATAGAACTAGAGAAAGTGCAGAGAAGAGCAACCAAATTAATAAAGATGATGGATAATCTGATTTACGAGGAGAGGTTAGCTATATTAGGCTGCGCCTATAGTGCCATCACTAGGAGTAAACTCAATTTTATTGAGTTGGGAAAAACCCTGCAGCACGGCGCGGCTGCACCTTCAGCGTGACGGTGCGTAGTGGGCCCAGCCCCATTGAGGGGCGGTGCTTACACGCACAGTGCACGCCGCGCCGTGCGCACAGGCTGTACTGGGACCGCAGCCTTAAGGTTGAAGGAAAGGAGATTTTACCAGCAGAGGAAAGGGTTACTTACAGTAAGGCCAGTTAAAATGTGGAATTCATTACCCATGGAGACTGTGGTGGCAGATACAATAGATACAGTATGTTAAAAATAAATAAAAAGGTTGGACATCTTTTTAGAAAGGAAAAGTATACAGGCATATACCAAATAAGTAAACATGGGAAGAATGTTGATCCAGGGAATAATCTAATTGTCACTATTTAGAGCCAGGAAGAAATGTATTTTCCCCTTATGAGATATCATTGGATGATATGTCACTGGAGGAAGGGGGGGGGGGGGGTTAGGGGTTGATTTGCTTTGCACTGGATCAATATACTGCAAGTACAAATATAGTTTAAAGTACCTGTCGTCTAAATTTAGCATAGGTTGAACTTGGACGCATGTCATTTTTCAACTTCATCTGCTATGAAAATATCCTTAATGAGATATTGAGCTGGAACACCCTGTCACGGTAACTTATGACAAGATATAATAAACACCAAATATCTGGGTTGAACTGAACGAGGCTTAGATATAATAAAATATATTTATTCCTTAAAAAGGTGAACACAACAAGATAGTACAAATAACAGACAAAATATGACACTTAAAGGTTAGGACAAGAAAGCCATCAGGATACAGGATGGGCCATTTCTTCCATAATTCAGGTTCAGATGTGGACATCACGGCAATACATGAAGACCATAAAGACAATTGAGTAAGGGGTTACTGACTTATATACCATTTCAACCCTTTACTCTTAACCCTAGGCACCGAGTTAGCTAGAAAATCTCTTTGAAGTAGATTGTAAGTGTAAAGGATGACACTAACAAACCATTCAACTCCCTTTGTTTCCGGCCCTAGTATAAACAATCAGGGCAGTTAACTTTTGATCACTTTTGATCACAGGACTATGCTAAGTCTTCAGGATGCTCTTCCTGCCCTATTAGCATAGCAGATGGGGTCTGCATTTTCAGAGCAGATCCAAAATCCCATATACACTTTAATATTTTCACATATTAATAAGTTCCGTTCTGGTGGGTCCAGTGGGTCGAAATCTGCCAGTTATTAAAGCCTACAGTGACCCCACATATTGGCCAAATTTCAACTCTGTGACCTCCAGAACCGGATACAGAAATGCACTTTAATACATTTTTTTTAAAATACAGGATTCGTCCCTTTAAAAATGAATCTCTGCTTTTCACTCTTTCCCCATTGAAATCAACGGGGTTCGCCGCCATAGTGTTGAATGGCAGGCTCCGCCGTTGCCGTCAATGGGGTTTCCCGCCATAGGCTTTCAATGGGGAAACCGCCGCCATTGAAGCCTATGGGAAAATCCAACAAACTTTACATTCGTCCATACTCCGTCTGGTTGGTCGGAGGGGGCTGGGAAGGGTCATGCATTAAAGCCGGAACCTGGGCTACATGCCACCCAAATCCCATCCCCCTGGTCATTCCAGAACCGGAGATATGGACTTACATTTTTCATCATTTTACACTTAGTCGTTTTTACGCCACGCGGCTTTTCCCAATTGGAATCAATGGCCGGCGCCGCCATAGACAATGCATGGCGCACGCCGCCATTAGATTCAATGGGGCCTCCGCTCCGCCATTGAAGTCAATGGCGCGACCCTCCTTCTCCGCTCGACCCCTTACGGGGGTCTCTCATTCCTGGACCCGATGTGGATCGTGTGTGGGGGTTCCTAGGAGCTAGGGGCAAAAAGAACTTTATTCCCAGGGGCCCTAGAACCTAAGATTCCCACGCCAATTGTCTTTGAACTTGACCAAAGTGATTAAACTCTTTTCAAAGACATTGTATCCGCTTTTGCGGTCTGCGGTTTGGATGGCTGCCAACCTGTTCCTCGAGGCCGGCGTTGAGGAATCTCCATTGAAGTCAATGAGCCCATTGACTTACAATGGGAAACCGCCGCTCCTCCTCTCGGACGCCACCTGCTGGTCGTCGCTGGAAAACAGGTCCAAAATCGCTGCTTCTGCCATTAGAACGCATGGAGGCTCAATGGCGACCTATGGACGGCTGCAAAATGGAGCCTGAAAAGGCGGGAAAAGGGAACAAAGGCCTATTATCACTAAATTAACACTAACCCCTTCCCTCCCGCATCAACCCTAGTGTATGTGTGAGTGCAAAAACCAGGATAACACAATACAGTTATACAGGGGAATAAACATTTGGATACTGAAGCAAGGTAAAAACACATTACTGGACCTCAGTCAAGTTAACCCCTTGCTTCCCAAGTGAGAGTAGGGGGTGGCCAAATGGGGTGTAACCCCTTTAATCCCGGGTCAAACCCCCTCTATCATGACACACCCATTTCCCCAAAGTTAACTAAACCTAAATTTATGCATTAAATAAAAATAAATAGGCCAATTCCAATATAAAATACAAAACAGCATGTTCAATGCTTAATAATGAATGGACATATTTTACAGCTTGAACCGCCACCAAACCATCGTTGTGGGAATGTGAGGCTGCTTACATAGAATAGTCACGGACGTTCAATTGTAGCAACCGTAAAAAAAGGGCAGTACAAGCTGTACATGGGCATGTATAGCAAATGGAGACGTGGCACAACATGACGCACCATTATAAAGGATGCACCAGCACTGAATGGTGTGCGCATATCTTTTATGGCTTCGTAATAGATATTAATGTTAAATGAGGCCACAGATTAATGTTTACAAAGTGGTACATACCATATAGTCCCAAACTTTGTAAGAACCTCCACTAGGTCAGCCTCCACCACAGATTTAGGTAGGCCTCTGACATGGACCACAGGGGACACTGACACTGTCTGATGTTTTCTTCCATCCTGAGGAGCAAAATTAAATTGTTTGTAGATATTACAATGATCTGACCTAAGGCAATAGGTACTAGATACTTTCACAACGAGCCAACCAATCTTTTTTTCTTAGTGTTATTACTCCCATAGCAACAGCGGCTTGTCTCACCATTTACTATCTAGCAAGCTCTTCTAAAACTTAGATTGAAACCCCTATGAAATAAGGCAAACACAAATATAAGATGTCTGTCTGTTTGCTAGGAAACAAACAAGACAAATATTTCAGCTGATAAGGGTAATAAAATACAAGGATTTCTGCAGCAGGATATTTCTCAAACCCCTTTACTCCTTAAGACGTAGGCTGCACTTAATGTACCCTGTATATCACGAGGACCAGACAGCCACGGCCATTATGACGTACAGAGAACGTCATGCTATTTTTGCTCATTTCCTAGAATGAATCTATTAGATCCGGGGTGCGCTAGATGTTCCTGGGGGTACGTGGGCGGTTATTGAGGCCCCGTGCTCTTCCCCAAGGCATTTAATGAAGGGGGATCGCGTGAGGCTTCTGCAACTCTCAACTTACTGGAATTCAGAAGTGTGGTGACGCGTCGCCGTGGCAATGCGGCACAGGACCATGTGACTTGATGTCACATGACATGTCACCATGGCAAAGCGCGGGGTCACGGCGTCACATCACATTTTACGCCGGAAAACAAGGTAGGTGCTGGCGCAGGCAGGGGAGGCGCAGCACAATAGTATGCGCACCCCTGTATTAGATTATAAAACAAGACTATCCGCACAAAGTTACCTCCCCATTACAAGTCCTAATATAATAATAGGTATTTACACATCTATTAAGCCATTTCATCTTCAATGTGGAAACTATTTAGGATGCATCTCCATAAACTTCCATTTTTAAAGTCCCACAATAATGTATTTTGGGCCCTGTTTCTTTATGTAGAGGCACAAGAAACACGACTGCAGCTTAAATGCAGCACGATATACAGCTGAACCGTTATAACGCGGTCCTCGGGGTCCACCCGATACGACTGCATTATAACCGGAATTGTGGGGAAAAAAATTAAAATGGCCGTCGCGATCAGGGATTCCACGTACACCGGAGGGGGAGAGCTGGGGTAACACTCCCAGCTCTCCCTAAAGCCGTCGTCGCAGCGGCACCCCCATCCCCCATGCACCATTACCCGGCATCTGCAAGAGCAACTGATCTGTGTCCTGTGCAGAGAAGCTGTGAGTCTGCGAGAGGGGGGGTGGGGAGGGGGGGTGGGGAGGGGGGCTGGATCTCACGCAGTCTGGGCCGGGATATCAGCTGTCTGAGTGTCACAGAAAAAAGATAAGGTGCAAAACAGCGCTAATAATATTGATTGAAATTAAATAAATGTTCAGGCAGCCAGGTGGATGACTGGTAGTACAACCAGTCAGGGAAGCAAATGAGAAAAAAGATTAAACCGGCGCCAAAGGGGGGTAAATACCAGACCAGTGGAGGGTGTGACAGTCCAAATACAGTCCTTGGGATGCTGAATAGTGATGATTTTCAACTCAGCAGTGCATATGTGGAAAAAGAAAAGAAAAGGAAAAGATAATGGTGCAGTAAATCAACACAGGGGGGGGAAAATGCACAGATAATTTACAGATAATGACAATCAACAAACTAGACATACAAACATGAAACAATAGCACGGCCTAATTATTAATAAAAAGCAATTTATTTGTGTGGAAAGTGCATGAACCGCATCCGGAGGGGTAAAATTACAACCCTACTCACAGAATGCTGGAAGGGTACAGGCAATGATCTGGTGCGTGCAGCTGGGCTCTCAAGATGGCGACCGGAGCACTTGGGCTGGCGTCTACACGTGACTGGGATGCCAGGCTGGTGACTCAGTGACGGGACCTCTGGGCGGACGTGACGTCACCTCCGTTGTAATTTCTCCACCGGCTCACAGGTCTCCAGTCCTCCTCAGCAGCCGCAATGTCGCCGCACCTCGGTTTAAAACACTTTTCAGAGACTGCAGATTTCTCCTTAGGAACTGTAGACTTCTTCCACACAGTGAAACACTCTAAAAACTTGGAACTTTGGTTGGGAAGTTCCAAGTTTTTAGAGTGTTTCACTGTGTGGAAGAAGTCTACAGTTCCTAAGGAGAAATCTGCAGTCTCTGAAAAGTGTTTTAAACCGAGGTGCGGCGACATTGCGGCTGCTGAGGAGGACTGGAGGACTGGAGACCTGTGAGCCGGTGGAGAAATTACAACGGAGGTGACGTCACGTCCGCCCAGAGGTCCCGTCACTGAGTCACCAGCCTGGCATCCCAGTCACGTGTAGACGCCAGCCCAAGTGCTCCGGTCGCCATCTTGAGAGCCCAGCTGCACGCACCAGATCATTGCCTGTACCCTTCCAGCATTCTGTGAGTAGGGTTGTAATTTTACCCCTCCGGATGCGGTTCATGCACTTTCCACACAAATAAATTGCTTTTTATTAATAATTAGGCCGTGCTATTGTTTCATGTTTGTATGTCTAGTTTGTTGATTGTCATTATCTGTAAATTATCTGTGCATTTTCCCCCCCCTGTGTTGATTTACTGCACCATTATCTTTTCCTTTTCTTTTCTTTTTCCACATATGCACTGCTGAGTTGAAAATCATCACTATTCAGCATCCCAAGGACTGTATTTGGACTGTCACACCCTCCACTGGTCTGGTATTTACCCCCCTTTGGCGCCGGTTTAATCTTTTTTCTCAGCTGTCTGAGTGTGTTTCCTGGCCAGGAACCAGCCCCCTTCTCTCCTCCCCCACGGCAGAGGAACAGGGAGGGGGTGGGGAAAGGTGTGTGTATGGGGGGGATGGGATGTGCAGGCTGGGGGGGGGGGGGGTGATGGGCAGGCTTCAGGCTGGGGGGGGGTGATGGGCAGGCTGGGGGGGGGGTGATGGGCAGGCTGTTGGGGGGGGTGATGGGCAGGCTGTGGGGGGTGATGGGCAGGCTGTGGGGGGTGATGGGCAGGCTGGGGGGGGTGATGGGCAGGCTGGGGGGGTGATGGGCAGGCTGGGGGGGGTGATGGACAGGCTGGGGGGGGTGATGGGCAGGCTGGGGGGGGTGATGGGCAGGCTGGGGGGGGTGATGGGCAGGCTGGGGGGGGGGGTGATGGGCAGGCTGGGGGGGGGGTGATGGGCAGGCTGGGGGGGGGGGTGATGGGCAGGCTGGGGGGGGGGTGATGGGCAGGCTGGGGGGGGTGATGGGCAGGCTGGGGGGGGGTGATGGGCAGGCTGGGGGGGGTGATGGGCAGGCTGGGGGGGGGTGATGGGCAGGCTGGGGGGGGGGTGATGGGCAGGCTGGGGGGGGGTGATGGGCAGGCTGGGGGGGGGTGATGGGCAGGCTGGGGGGGGTGATGGGCAGGCTGGGGGGGGGGTGATGGGCAGGCTGGGGGGGGGTGATGGGCAGGCTGGGGGGGGTGATGGGCAGGCTGGGGGGGGTGATGGGCAGGCTGGGGGGGGGGTGATGGGCAGGCTGGGGGGGGGGTGATGGGCAGGCTGGAGAGGGGGTGATGGGCAGGCTGGAGAAGGGGTGATGGGCAGGCTGGAGGGGGGGGTGATGGGCAGGCTGGAGGGGGGGTGATGGGCAGGCTGGAGGGGGGTGATGGGCAGGCTGGAGGTGGGGGTGATGGGCAGGCTGGAGGGGGGGGGGTGGTGGGCAGGCTGGAGGGGAGGTGATGGGCAGGCTGGGGGGGGATGATGGGCAGGCTGGAGGGAGGGGTGGTGGGCAGGCTGGAGGGGGGGTGATGGGCAGGCTGGAGGGGGGGTGATGGGCAGGCTGGAGGGGGGGTGATGGGCAGGCTGGAGGTGGGGTGATGGGCAGGCTGGAGGGGGGGTGATGGGCAGGCTGGAGGGGGGGTGATGGGCAGGCTGGAGGGGGGGGGTGATGTGCAGGCTGGAGGGGGGGGGGTGATGTGCAGGCTGGAGGGGGGTGAAGTGCAGGCTGGAGGGGGTGATGTGCAGGCAGGGGGATGGCCCCTCTAAACTAACTTACCCGGCCTCGTGTCGCCATGTCAACGCGGCGTCCCCCCGCGGCGTCATTTGACGCCGCATTCAAGGTAAGTTGGGGGGGTTGGGGTGCGACCCAGGGGTAGAGCAGGCAGGGAGGGCGCAGCCGAGGAAGTTTGCGCACCCCTGCTTTAGGCTGCACTGGGCTCTGGGGGAGAGCTTCATTTTCACTTCCCGGAAACGTAATATTTCAAACGCTTAAATCTCCTGAATAAAAACATCAGATAAAAAAAATATATATATTTTTAAAAAACATCGTTGGAAAGGACAAGTAAAGAGACAAGTAAAAAATGTAATTGAAAAAATGGCGATCCGCACAGACAAAGAGAGAAATGTCAATAAGATACCTGTGTGCGCAGCATAGCAAGGCATTTGAAAGATGACCAATAAATAACCAAAGCCTGCAGGCTTCCAAATTGGGAAAAGACCATCGGCGTATTCAAAGAAAGAAATTCCATTACGAGCAATTAGAGTTTTAACTTTGATAAATCTGGTGCAATTACTTAGCGCTGGTTTTACCCCAGGTCTTGCAGCCAGGAAACTTTAGTAAATAACCCAAGGGATTTTTTAACATAGAGAAGATGCTGCTAGCCAGAGCATTGTAGGGCCGTCATTATACCAGAAAACACGCGCTTCGGCGCGACGACGCGCAGCTCCAAAACAAAACAATAAAATGCAATGAAAGCGCACATACCAATCGCGACAGTAGCGCCGCGACGTACGGCAAAGCTTCTGTCTCATGAAGAGATTTGAGATTTTGTTTTTAACAGGCGACAGCCGCATTACGTGATTTGCACGGCCAATCACAGTGCATCTTAAACAAACCAATCACACAGAGACAGAGAGAAATGATTTGGCCATGTCTCCCTGCTGTAGTGCTACAAAATCGCTTCTGCACATGTAGCGCCGCTATGATGATGTCATGTCACCGGATCGTTCTGCAGTTTCTGGTATAATTGAGGCCTAAGGGCCATCTATCTAAATGTCTTGTATAGCGCATACACTGCTTCTATGCGCCATGTTGTTAATAAGGGACCTTACGCTGTCCTTTCAAGTGAATGAGCTGTAAATGGATTTACAGCTTGGAATTGCTTAGCAAATATGGACCTAAATATTATAAAGGGCCTCTAAAGATTTAGAGCTCAATGGGTCAGCACATCAAATCGCTCATAAAGAGCATCAGGGATTATGCATAGAAACAAAACAAATTTCAGATAGGAATGAGTATTTACTACTCATCTCTTACTGGTAATGCAGCTTGCACTGAAATAAGTACAGTATCTGCTTGTTTTCGAAAACTATTAATACAAAGTGCAAAAGATACAACTGCCCAAAAAGTCAATACAAAATCATAAAAAGACGTCTCATAACAGTGTAATGATGTAAAGGCAAAGCAACCATCCCAAGATCGGTAGAGAATACAGCAAAATCGGAGTTATTGAAACTACCGCCATTCCCCTTACAGAAGCCCTTGGATTCACCTTATGCTATTTTAAATTGATCGGGGTATGCCTGTAGATCATCCTCTGTTTAAGTACACTCGCGAGTAAGGACATATCGCCCAATAGGCACACGGCAGCTCACGCATTCGCCTGTCAGCACGTCCTGAACAGCTATACCAGCTCCCTACCTGGTCCGAAGCTGTGCACAAGCGGGGAGACTATAGAGCCTTTTGTTACAAATGCGTTATTTACATCAGTTATGCACGTATATGACAATTGAAGTACAGTACATGCATCGATAAGTGAAAAAAAGGTAATGCTTCACTTTAAGTACATTTTCACTTTACATCCATGCTCCGGTCCCATTGCGTACGTTAATGCGGGGTATGCCTGTATTTAACATTTGCCTGATCGAATTTCCGGCCTATGCCAAAATATCAAATAGGATTGTATCAGTTAACTGAAAAGGGGAGTGCTCTGCTTCTAATTGCATTCCACATAACCACGTTTCAATTGCGCTTATCAGAGTTTAGAGAATCCCACTAGCCTATGATTTTACAAGCATCTCCAGAATAAAATAAAACCAAAATATCAATGCAGGAAACACTTAAAAAGGCACATTCACAACATTAGAAGCATTTTAAAATTGCAAAGACTTGCTGCTCATGTCAAGCCCCAGCGATAATTAAAAACCAACATAGGATCTGCAAGAAAGAGAAAGCACTGAGGAAAACCAGCTTGCATAGCATTTTTAGCTCGTGCAAAATATCCATTTATTTATGGATTACCAAAAATGAGGTTAAACTGCTGCAGTGATGTGAACACATTTTTCATAGAAAATTCAAAATAGGGAATGTATTATGCGCCAGCACGTTCTGTCGTATCAATATTTCTCTGCAACTGAATTGTGCATGGAAATTTTAGAAATGATGAAGAGAATTCCAAAAGGATAAATAATTTGGGACCAAAAACGTAACTCTGGATTTTAAACCACATCCTCATTAATCCCTTATCAAAAGCAAACACCTCTCACCCCATGGCTTTGCTGAGGAATGCGGGGGCGTCAGGCGGTGCAGGGAGAGAGGCAGCTGGCGAGCCGGTCGCCAGAGCTCCACTGAGGGCGCACCCATTTTGTAAAAGTGCAGGGAGAGGTTCGTGCATGCACAGGATATGGGTGGCGAACCCTTCATAGCGCACCCTGCGCATGCACAGAGCATCAAACAGCGGCGGCCATTGCACCAAGTACTCCGCAGGGGAACTACATTTCCCAATAGCCCCAGGGGTTACAGGGGTTACACACCATATGTTGCAAACCAGCAAATAGCGGCTGCAGCTTCCCCCTGCACAGCTATTGATACATTTGGCGTGCCAGAGACCACGCCAGCCGGAAGAGGGAGCTGGACCAAGTAGGTAGTGTCTCAGAGCCAGTGGCTCTGGGACTAGGCCTAGTACATTCCCCCTTAGGCCCCGACTCACAGTAGCTTGTGGTTACTTCAGGGAAGGCCACCGTAGACAGGGACGCTTCCCACTTTACTGTCTAGCGTCAGAGACACAGTGAAGACGCCGCACGGTGATTGTGGCCTGTGGTCTGAGACCAGACCACTTCCGTTGCAAGAGACTCTGGTGATATTATCCATGCCAGAATTCACACCACGCGGACGCCACCGCGGATGACAACGTTGGTTCAGATGGATCCTCTTCATTCATCTGCATCACCCGGGTGCTGGAGCTCCCAGGCAGGTACCCAACTAAGTGCACTAACACTTCACGAGATAACGCTATCTCCTACGTTTGGGTGGGCCTTGACATTGGGAAAGGACAGGGACACTCATTGGTGGTATCAGGTTGGGTGGGGTCTATTACACTGTGTGGTACAAGGTACTGTTATAGTGTGTCCAGTAAAGGTTGTTAGTATATGCTCGAGTGTGTGTATTATTATTGTTCCTGTAAGGGGCTCATCCCACCAAGTTGTGATCCTTTGCATGTGGAGGAGCTGTCACCAGTCTCCCAGCGGCAGAGGTTCAGGCCTCCTGTGAGCCACAGGTAGCGCACCAAACACCCAGTAGCTGTCATATCTCCCATAGGGTGGGGGAAAAGTGCGCTACACAAGTATATTACATTTTCCATGGCTCATGGTTATGGACAAACCACCCAAATACACATTAGACAGCAGAAGTGAATGCAATGCAGACAGACACCAAGTAACAAATACGGCAATAATGGCTACATTCAAATGCCATGCTTTTCTTTAATAAACAGAGCTATTGTCCAGCAACTTCAGCCTATCCGAGCCCACTGAGAAGTGTGTCTGAAACCAACACACCGATCAAATGATTGAGCAGTGACTCCCATCTGTGTGCATAAAAATTAGGGAAATTGAGAAATACATGCACACAAAAACATTGTAGAACATTTAAAGCAGAGAGAGACGGTGTATATTATATCTATATGTGCAATGCATACATCTCTCTTGCACGTAATTATATAAATATCCGGTACGTGCGCGCATCATCACATTACCCCGGAACTCTCCGCTCCCCGGTCCTCCTCCAGCCCGGTCTTCAGTTTTTTGGGCTTGGTCTCATACTCCCCTCCCTCGCACTGCTCCGGAGAGGCCGCCATGTCTCCGCTCCTGTGTCCCGCTGTGACGTGACAACTGCTCCTCACACCAGCGAGCGGCGGACACTCGGCCAGTTGCCTGATGGTGGGCGGGGCTTGTGACGTACGCGCACCATATTGTCACTCCTGAACGTCATTCCCGGTTCGAGCCATTCACTGCGCACGCGCCTCGTCCATGATTCCCACCAACCAGCTTCGCCAGAGGCGGGCTAGAGAAAGAACCTCATGAAGGGGGCGGAGGGCCAGAACGGAGCCACGCCCACTCCCTGAACCGAGATTGGACGACTTGTTGCCAGGGTGACAAAGCGTTACTATCTCCGCGTTTCATGCTCAAACGTGCAGTGAGGTAGTTAACCCCTCAGCTCCCAGAGCGCCTGTATTTTGTGATGCAGGTTTGAGCAAACTTTTTGAGTAGCGCGCCCCCCTGCTTGCTCTTCCCCCTGCTCTCCGGCATCTGTGCGTGACGTTGTGACATGTCGCGTTGCCATGGCAACATTTAATGTCATGGAGCCGCGTTTCCGCCCCGCGCTCTCCGGCAATCAATTTAAATGTTGTGGGGAAGAGCGCGGGCCTCTGTAAGCGCGGCAACCCCCTTAGGCCGGGGCCATGGTAAAAAATACAGCGCTGAGCCGCGCTGACGCTCATGATCAAGCAGGAGCTTTTTTGTGTCCTGGCATGAGCGTCAGCGAGCGCGGGTGGGAGGCGGGGCTAGCGCGCCACGTCACGGCGTCGCCGTTACGGAGTGCTATTGGACGATGGGGAACGAAGGGAAGATCATGGGGGACGATGGGAAGATCATGGGGAAAATGGGGAACGATGGGAAGATCATGGGGGACAATGGGGAAAATGGGGAACGATGGGAAGATTATGGGGAACGATGGGAAGATCATGGGGGACGATGGGGAAAATGGGGAACGATGGGAAGATCATGGGGACGATGGGAAAAATGTGGAACGATGGGAAGATCATGGGGGACGATAGGGCAAATAGGAATCGATGAGAAGATAATGGGGAACGATGGGAAATCATAGGGGATGATGGGGAAAATGGGGAACGATGGGAAGATCATGGGGCCGGTGGGGAAAAGGGGGAACGATGGGAAGATCATGGGGCACGATGGAGAAAATGGGGAACGATGGGAAGATCATGGGGGACAATGGGGAACGATGGGAAGATCATGGGGGACGATGGGAAAAATGGGGGACAATGGGGAAAATGGGGAATGATGGGAAGATCATGGGGCACGATGGAGAAAATGGGGAACGATGGGAAGATCATGGGGGACGATGGGGAAAATGGGGAACGATGGGAAGATCATGGGGGACGATGGGGAATGATGGGAAGATCATGGTGGACGATGGGAAAAATGGGGGACGATGGGGAAAATGGGGAACGATGGGAAGATCATGGGGGACGATGGGGAAAATGGGGAACGGTGGGAAGATCATGGGGGACGATGGGGAAAATTGGGAACGATGGGAGGATCATGGGGAACGATGGGCAGATTATGGGGGACGATGGGGAAAATGGGGAACGATGGGAAGATCATGGGGGATGATTGGGAAAATGGGGAACGATGGGAAGAGAATGGGGAACGATGGGAAGATCATGGGGAACGATGGGAAGATCATGGGGACGATGGGGAAAATGGGGAACGATGGGAAGATCATGGGGGATGATTGGGAAAATGGGTAACGATGGGAAGATCATGGGGGAAAATGGGGAACGGTGGGAAGATCATGGGGGACGATGGGGAAAATGGGAACGATGGGAAGATCATGGGGGACGATGGGGAAAATGGGGAACGATGGGAATATCATGGGGGATGATTGGGAAAATGGGTAACGATGGGAAGATCATGGGGGACGATGGGGAATGGTGGGAAGATCATGGGGGACGATGGGGAACGATGGGAAGATCATGGAGGACGATGGGGAACGATGGGAATTTCATTTGGGATGATGCGGAAAATGGGGAACGATGGGAAGATCATGGGGGATGATTGTGAAAATGGGGAACGATGGGAAGATCATGGGGACGATGGGGAACGATGGGAAGATCATGGGGGACGATGGGAAGATCATGGAGGACGATGGGGAAAATGGGGAATGATGTGATGATCATGGGGGAAAATGGGGAATGATGGGAAGATCATGGGGGGAAATGGGTAACGATGGGAAGATCATGGAGGACGATGGGGAAAATGGGGAATGATGGGAATATCATGGGGGATGGTGGGGAAGATGGGAAGATCATGGGGGACGATGGGGAACGATGGGAAGATCATGGGGGACGATGGGGAACGATGGGAAGATCATGGGGGACGATGGGAAGATCATGGAGGACGATGGGGAAAATGGGGAATGATGGGAAGGTCATGGGGGAAAATGGGGAATGATGGGAAGATCATGGGGGACGATGGGGAAAATGGGTAACGATGGGAAGATCATGGGGGACGCTGGGGGAAAATGGGTAACGATTGGAAGATCATGGGGGACGGTGGGAAAAATTGGGAACGATGGGAAGATCATGAGGGATGGTGGGGAAGATTGGGAATGATGGGAAGATCATGGGGGACGATGGGGAAAATGGGGAATGATGGGAAGATCATGGGGGAAGATGGGGAAAATGGGGAACGATGGGAAGATCATGGGGATGATGGGAAAAATGGGCAACGATGGGAAGATCATGGGGGACGATGGGGGAAAATGGGTAACGATTGGAAGATCATGGGGGACGGTGGGAAAAATGGGAGAGATGGGAAGATCATGGGGGATGGTGGGGAAGATGGAGAATGATGGGAAGATCATGGGGGACGATGGGGAACGATGGGAAGATCATGGGGGAAGATGGGGAAAATGGGGAACGATGGGAAGATCATGGGGGACGATGGGGAACAATGGGAAACGATGGGAAGATCATGGGGGACGATGGGGAACAATGGGAAGATCATGGGGGACGATGGGGAAAATGGGGAACGGTGGGAAGATCATGGGGTACGATGGGGAAAATGGGGAACGATGGGAAGATCATGGGAGACGATGGGGAACAATGGGAAGATCATGGGGGATGGTGGGGAATATGGGGAACGATGGGAAGATCATGGGGGACTATGGGGAACAATGGGAAGATCAGGCAATCATGATATTTGACAATGATGTAACGTTAAGCTTTGTACAACCATTTATTCGCAAGTATTTATGGAATGTGTAATGCATGTACCACTTCTGAACGCAACACTCAGTCATCTCATTAGGATACAACCATGACATTGACGTTGAAAAACTACGTTGCAACATGTCTAATTTCGCATGTTATTGTCACATGTTCACATGAACTAATTGTGATGTGCATATGCATAATTTAATGCCATCGGGGTACTTGCTATTGATTATGTTTCAATCGTCTAAAAATGAGTAACTATTATAGATCTGTGTATAACTTAGCATGAACTGATTATAATGCATCGTGTACGATGTAAACATGCAATGTTATTGAGTGTCCAATTGCGGACGTCATCAAAAGAGGGAGGTCACAAAGTACATGTAAACATGAAAACAAATAGCTACATTTACATTTGATCATGCGTTACACATTCAAAGCATTCTCTAATGTATACCAATTGTACAGACTCCAGTTGTTAACATTTCGTTCCAAGAAAGTTTATTTCGTTCGCCGCGATCCCAGTAAGTGTGTTTTCATTGCAAATTGTGATACATTGTGTATGTCTTTTCGTGGAATAAATGACAGTTTATTTTACTGCCTTGCTCAATCATATGATCGCGGTATAAAAGGTGTTAATAACCCTGGTCTCCCGTGATAGTGACCAATTTGACTACAATTGAAGCATTTATCAGCCCGGCACTGGAGGTGAGAGCAGATGGTCGGTATAGCTTCTGGCGAGTAGCCGCCTCAGACTTCTCTTTGATACTTGATGGCTTTCGTGTAGTTACATCGCTCTCCCCTTTTGAAGAGTCCCGGGACGCCATTGGGGCCTGGAACTGCAGGATGGCCTCCTGGTCCTGGATTTGGTCCATAAGATCCTGAAAGTTGGGCGGGTTCGTGGTAGAAATCGTACAGCAAAGGGGTATGTGAGTGATGCTCCTCGCAAGAATTGTCTAGTTCTATAAGCATCTACGTCGGCCTTCAGGATGACCTTCTTGTTGATCAGGGTCCACAACATCATCTGTAGTCGATGTAGGAAGTCGGATAGGTCTTCCCCCTCCTTCTGTTTGAGGGCGTAGAACTGTATAATAACGCATGGGTCGTCATTCAGTCCATATTCCTTGGTTAGAGCATGTATTAGGTCTTTAGCCTCAGCCTCTTCTTGGTTCTCACTATACAGTCGTAAAAGGTAAGAGGCTGGCGGCCGTAGACATTCCACGATTCTTTGCCATTTAACCGCATCCGTGCATGTCCATTTGGGCAGAACTTGAACTTCATGGTCGCGCCGTTCTTCAAAAGCCTCTTCCCTTTGCGGCGTGGGCCAACGCCCAGAGGCTTTCAGCTTGCGGTACGGTTGCACCGGAGCCAGCTGACCTATCTGGTCCCCTGAGCACGCCAAATGTATCTTCTTGCCTCTGCCGACAATCCGAGGACCCTATTGGTCATAACAGCCCATGTGCTGTGCAGCCCCTGAGGCTGCTGGGACTTGTAGTTCCCCTGCAGAGCTTTTGGTGTAATGGTCGCCTCTACAGGGCCTCCTGCGCATGCGCGGGATGTAGCAAGATGGTCGCCGCGCTACTGAGGGCACTCTGCGCATGCACCAAGTATACTGTGCATGTGCGGCAAATGCAGGGCATCTGCGCGCATGCGCGTGCCCATCCAAGTTGGCTCTTCTTCCTTGAAAGGTTGCGACCCCTGTCCTAAATGTTATTTTTATGTCTGAAGTACTTTTTCCCATAATGTATTATTTGTATTACTTGTTATTTATATGATTGTCACATGTATTAGCGCTATGTACATTAATGGCATAAATAAAGATATACATACATACATAACCATAATGTAAAAATGAGTCTCCCCTGCACCCCAAGTTCCAGCCCCCATGGCCAGTGTACAAAGCATTGAGCATACAGTACTACAGGGGTTTTTGGCATGCACACCCCAACCCTGGAGCCCCAGCGTTCGTGCCCCCCCAGTCAGGCCGGTCCCAGTTCCTACCTTGTCGCGCACCTTTCCCCAGCGGTGCGCGACATGTTTTCAGGCAGGCAGGGGAATTTGAGATTAGCATTTGCGACGGGGGGGTGGCCGGCGATTCAGCCAATGAGGGCGAAACAGCCGCGGGACGTCATGGCCACGCCCCCGCAAACCCACCGCCACGCCCCCTCCTGTCGCAAACCTTTCCTCTCCCCTCAGACCGCGGTGTAGCGCTGTGCACGCGCTGCCCCCCCCCGGGCACGCGTGCCACAGTGAAGACTGGGGACTAACCCTAATACATTCTGCAATACTTTGGCACACTGTTTATGTTTAATAAAGTTTTGACTAAAAAAAAAATCACGTTGTGTCTCTTTATGCTGTCCCACCTCTAAACAGCTGAAGTCTGAGAGTCCATCACAGCAGACACATGATATACTGTCTTCTAGTGACCTGCAGCCTGCCCTTCTGACACCCCCAAGTCTTCTCCCCTGTGCAGGGGGATAGGGTGAGTGTTGCATCCTCCTCTCTTGCTTGTCTTTTTCTGCCTGTAGTGTGTGACAAATGTCCTGGGGAAGAGTGGCTCTAACTTGTCACTTTCACACTTCTCTGAACTGATTTGCTTATGTGAAGTCTCTAGTGTTTTGTTTGTTTTGTTTAACCCTTTCCTTTATACGTTCCCTGAACATCGTTCACACGGCCCTTGTGACGGACATGAAATGTCATATACATTTTGCTTGCTTTCTATGGGAAGATTGTGTTCACCAATGCGAGTGAAGGGCACGGGCTACGATCACTTTATAATTAGTTATGTGGTCTCAGATTGATGTCACTGGTAAGGTGACGATATTTTTAAAGTGACAAACTGGGACATAATACAAAATTATTAATCTCTCATTCAACTCGCCCTTCTTAGGCTGCGCTTATAGGCGACGCGATGGCGACGCCGGGCTACGGTTGCTGGAAAAATCAAATTGACATGACTTTCAGCGATCGCAACCAAGCTGCCGCTCTGTTGCGCCGTTGCGTCGCGCTTGCTATAAGTGCATGCGACGGCGGCAATGCATTTGTTTTGACATGATGTTGCGTCGCTGTCGCCGGCACTATAAGTGCAGCCTAACTCTCACTCCACCCTCCCCCTCTTACCACCCTCCTTCTTACCCCCCCTTCTTACCCCACCCTCCCCCTCTTACCCCACCCTCCCCACCGTCCCCCCTTCTTACCCCACCCTCCCCACCCTCCCCCCCTTCTTACCCCACCCTCCCCCCCTTCTTACCCCACCCTCCCCCCCTTCTTACCCCACCCTCCCCCTCCTTACCCCACCCTCCCCCTCTTACCCCACTCTTCCCCCCTTCTTACCCCACCCTCCCCCTCTTACCCCACTCTTCTTACACACACATTCCCTTCCTCTCACTCCTCCCCCTCTTACCCCATCTATCACATTCCACTCCCACACCTCTTTTATTTACACCCCCTCTTTCACTCACTCAATGCCCCCTCGTCTCACATCCCCTTCCTCACACACTCAATGCTCCCCCCAAGAATCACCTCCCACCCCCTGAAGAAACACCTGACCCAACCCCCAAGAAACACACACCTCCCCCCCGCAACCCCCCCTACCCAAAAAAAAACACACCCCCCCCCCAAAGAAACACACACCCACTGTACGTTCGGGGGGAAAAGGGTCCCCAGATGCTGAAGTTGGGCCCGACACTTTCTGCAGAGGTAAGTATCTCGGGGAGCAGGGTTTCCCCGGAGCCGGTCAGGTCACGTAGATGACATCATTGTATCATTGGTGTGCAACCTGGTGTTTTACCCGGTGAGCAAACACTAGAGCGGTGGTTTAACTTTTATTTATTTTTTTGTTAAGGAACCCCAGAATTAGATTGTGAAATTCTAGGGAACCCCAACCCACGCCCCCCACGTACACACACACACACCCCACCCTCCTGTCGGCCAACAGGAGCAGGGAGAGGAAGGATAGCAGTGACCGGGCAGCTGCTGAGCTCGGGAGCCGCCGGGCCTGGGACAGCTGGGAGAGTTGTCCCTGCTCTCCCCCCATCCCGCGGAACCCCTGAGGGGAGCTCATACACTCCGCTTGCTTGCGAGAGTACGAGCTCCATCCATGCTGCACTGCTGTAGCACAGCAGATCTGTGGCGGACGCGTAACGAAGCTGGTTCACCCTCATTGGCTGAACCTGCTTAAGTGACACTGACGTCACCCGGCAGTCCCCTGAGAAGACAAAACGTATTGTCTTCTCAAAACGCTGCCGTGTCAACGTGCTAAGTCACCGGCAGGCACTTGGCTATCTACTATAGCCAAGTACCGCATTGTGTCTGACATGCATGCGCACATAGCGACGCCAGCAGCATTAGCTCGGCCTAAGGCTGAGTCCATGCTGCCGCAGACCGTGTGGAGGCGTCCGTGTGCGGCGCGATCAAATGCCTTAAGGCAGCTGTGCAAAGAGGGGGGAGCTGGATTTTGGGGGGGGGGGGTCACGGGCGCTTGCAGAGGTCCCGCGCTCTTTCCACAGGCATTTAAATTAAATGCCGGGGGATCGCGTGAGGCCTCTGCAACAATAAAACTTACCTTGATTCAGACGCTGTGATGTGTCGCCATGGCAACGTGGCATCAAATGACGCCACAGTGTCATCCGGGGTGATGTCACACGACCGTCTCCATGGAAATGGGGTCACGTGACCCCATGGCGGCATTTGACGCCGCACGCAAGTGAGGGGGAGCTGGCAGGGGGGGGCGCACCTCAAAAAGTTTGTGCTCCCCTGCCTTAAGGCATTGATTGCGCCCATAGACCGTGCGGGCGACAGCAGGAGGCGGCGCGGGTTGCGCGATAAATCAGTTGAAACTGATTTCTCGACGGGCAGGTCACGTGAGCGGTTTGCCCAATGAGGGCGAAGCAGCTCCGTGACGCCTCTAGACACGCCCTCCACGGCGCGTCTAGCATGGCCAAAAAATGCAACCACTTCACGCATGTGACGTTACGCAGACGCACACCTCCGCTCGGACACAAGCAGTATGGACCCAGCCTAATTGTTTATTCAAACCACTCTAGCTGTGTTAATTCACTGTACAAGATTTGTAATGCAGCAGGCAAAGCCTGTTTGGGTAATTGCGGAAAACATGCAGATACACTTATGGATTATAATGCGCCAACATATTCTGCAGATTACAGAGAGATGTAAATGACATAACCAGAGATGCATGCCACATAATGAGAACAAACATGCACACACAGATACAACATGTAATGAGCGCTTACAATACAGAGGGCATCCTAAAAGTTAACCTCTTCACTGCCAGAGAATGATCCCTCTTTTTGCAAAGAGATTAAGGAAGATATCCCAGTGATGTCAATTAAGGGGGTGATAAATGTATTTTCCCATGTAATTGCCAGAACCTACAAATACATTTTACATTATTGATACATTTTTAACATTTACACACTGCAAAAATAGTTGCTAGAATGTCAAAAATCCCCAAAATCTGCAGCAGCTCCTGTGGCAATCAAACTGCGTGTGTGGTGACTCTCAAAAAGGGATGGGTTGCATGCTCCCTGGAGCTGAATGGGTTATTTAACTCCTCCGCTGCCAGTAAGGACAGCAATACATTGTAGTCTCAACTGGCAGCCAAGATATCCGCACAAAGGTTGACTGCCTTAGGCTTGTATTATATTAAGCGAGGGCGCACTAGCGACAATGAAAGATACCTGTCTCCCTATGACAGTGTATCCATCGCCGACGCGCATGGCAGACAGCGTTGGTGCTGCAGCTTGGTGGAAATGCAAAGAAATTTGAATTTTCGAGCGGCTGCCGTGCCACGTGACACTGTGAGCCAATCACAGGGAGGCCTATCTTTGTGACATCTGGCCACGCCTCCTAGGCGCGCGCATCATAGCTTTGGCTGTAAACACAAAACGTGCGCGCAACGTCGGGCGCACACGCTTACCATAATACATGCCTTGGTTTATAAGCTCAGCTTGCTAACTTACACACTTGGTTGTTATGTATAAAAATCTCCTGCCGGCAACACCTGGTACAGTAAATCAGCATCGGACTAAATATAATATTAGCATGAGTTTGTATATAGTGCGAACCATGTATGCCGTGTTTCACAATAGAAGCATTCAGGCAATGCAATTACGTTAATTACATATGCATAAGAAAATCACATCTCCACCCCCAAATGAACTTGCTATTGCATTATTAATCAGAAAGGTGCTCTCTTTATAAATCTGACTGTAACCACTTGAGTGCCAGGAGGGCTGTGCAAATGGGTTGCTGACCTCTCAGACACTCAACTGGTTAATAAATGGCTCCCAAAAATTGCTAACCCCCTATTTACTGTTTAACTTTCGCTTGCCTCTTGCAGTGATCCTTTATCTGCACAATGACATCCGTGACAAGAGAGGTGTTTGGGAAGCTTGCCAGCGGAGGAGGCGCCGTGGAGAAGTTCCATATTGAGTCAGACCTTGTGAGAGCAGAAGTCATATCCTTTGGCTGTATAATCACTCGCTTAGAAACCAAAGACAGACATGGACATTTCTCAGATATTGTTCTCGGGTTTGATGATTTAGAAGGTGAGTCCTCAAGGGTTGTTCATTCTCTGTTTTCCTTCATACATGTAATTAACAAACACAAATATTTTCCTTCTGTTATTTTTGCCTTGGCTGTTTCTTGAGCTTGAGTGAGGTCAAAATATGTGGACCATCATGGCCACTGGATCTCTGACACGACCTGGCTACCATTAGTCTAGTATAGTAACTTTGTAGGACCCCAACCCCAATATTGCATATTGATAATGTGGTGACATTTAGCAAGCAATCTTTTTGCGTTATTCTACTTAAAATATGTCACAAAATAAAATTATTGGGTCTTGAAGAGTAAAATATCCGCCATTATAAAAGCTTTCTCAGGGAACCCCTGGTAACCTTCTACAGAATGCCAGGTACCGCCGAACACAGGTTAAAAACTACAAATAAAGGCAATGATACAGATATGGAGACCTCATTGGCAAAGAAAACATCATTTTTTATTTTTTAATCTTGCTCCTTTTGTCAAATAAATTTCAATATTTTAGATGCCACCTGTAACAGGGACTTATCCCTGTTAAGAAACTTGCCTCTAATCCAGCAGTGTGCTGGTTAATTGCACACCAGAAATCAGCCAGACTCCACTTGGCTGATTAGAACTATAGAAAAAGCCTGTTCCCAGAAACAGGAAGAGGATTCCCTAGTCCAGGGACACGCAAACTATTTTTGCTGCACCCCCCCCTCCTCTTCGCTTTGCTGCGCCCCCTCCACGGGGTCGTGTGACATCACGTGACCCGCGGCGTCATTTGACGTCACTTTACCGTGGCAACCGTGACGTTCACATGACCCCACGGCGGCATTTGACGCCGTGTTGCCATGGTAACGCGTATTGGAGCCGGCTGAACCTCTGTAAGTAGATATTGCAGAGGCCTTGCACGGTCCCCCGGCATTTAATTTAAATGCCTGGGGGCAGAGCGCGGGACCTCTGCAACCGCCCGCGCCCCCCAGTTTGCGCACAGCTGCCCTAGTCCACAACTGGACTGACCTGGGGAACAAACAGATGTCTTAAGCTGCAGGCTGACAGCAAGACAAAGGGGGACAAGACCTCTATATCTGGAAGCAGACATTGCCATAGCACACAAGGGTGTGGACCCAGGAGAGCAGAGAGACCTTCCACTACAGCTACAAGAAACGGATAAGACTTTTTTATGGGACTGTTGTATATCTGTATATATTTATGGTTGGGGCTGGTAATTAGCTTAGCTATCCACCCAGTTAGAGAGGGCTGAACTACACGTGTAGATATTCTCCAAAGCGGAGTAGGCTTTTCTTTTGCTTATTTTGTGTTTGCTGTGCTATTTAAAGAAACAGGCAATAAAGCCTTATTTTAATTTCACCTTCAAAACTGTCTCCATTGCATACCTCTGCACACATCTCTTACATATGGTGTAAGAAGTGGGATGAGAGGTGGCCCTGAAGTTTAAAGGGGCCTCGGAGACTGCGTGAGAATGTTTGTGCTTTTGCCTGCATAAGTTCAAACAAACAACCTGAGCAACAAAACAAAGAATCATGTGCAGCAGTGACCAGAATTAAAGGGCTACAAATCCAGGCAGGAAAACTACACTGCACTGAAGAAAGCCACAATGCCACAGTTGGACTGGGAGGACTGTGACAGACGGTGACCCACACAAGGGACTGATGCTGTGACCAGAGTCTACCCCACCACAGGTGGGAAAAAAAAAAAAAAAACCTGGGAATTTAAAATTGCCGCTCAGCTGAAGTCAAATACAGACTCTGCAAGAATGGGAAAGAAAATGTGTTCCTGGTGTAAAGAGCCCGGCCACACAGAGCAGTGTCCCTTCCATAAAACACCTTGCAGATCCTTCATTTGAATGGGTTGTAAGGGGCCATATTTACTAAGACTATGCTGGAAGGTGTCTGGTGGAGTAGCACTGCTTAGTAAATAAGGGCCTACATTTAAGAATACCTTTTGGTTAATACAGCATAGATTTATGATGGATTGTTCATGCCAAACGAATTTTCTTTGTTTGAAGAAGTAATTGGGGAATATAGATTAAGGTAATGCATATAGATCAAGGCAATGCAGTTGATATGATCTATTTAGATTTAGCAAAAGCTTTGAATAGAGTGCCACATAATATTTGCACTTGGATTAATATGAATTAATGTAATTGTTTTTTACTGTATAGCATTGACAGTGTATGCAGCACTTTACGTAGAATTTTGAAGGCCCAATGAGTCCCTGCCACATAGAGTTTACAATCTATGTTTTGGTACCTGAGGCACAGGGAGATAAAGTGACTTGCTCAAGGTCACAAGGAGCAGACACCAGGAATTGAGCCAGGCTCCCCTGCTTCAAACTCGGTGTCGTTGTTTTGAGAGTCAGCGCCTTTACTCACTGAACCACTGCTTCAGGATGAAGGTCTGATTTACTTGGAAAAACGTTCCAAATTATGATTGGTTACATTACAAAACAGTTTCCATTGGAATATGATTACTACTTACATTATATTCTAGTCTAATACAAGAAACTTTCTCAAGGGAAATTTTCATTCCAAGTGTACAAATGGCATTAGCTCAATCTTGAGATTACAGGAAAGTAGTTTTTACTCTTTACAGTAAGAGCAGTGTAGATGTATGAGTACTGCTCAACCCCGTTATAGCGCGATCCGCTTATAATGCGGTTTGAGCGTGGACCCCGAATATAAAAAAAAATATATATATCTATATACAGTATATATATTTTTTGCACACACTCACAGCACACTGCACGCACACAACCTCACAACCCCTCCCCCCCCCCACCTCCCTACCTTTTGGTGTCAGCTGTTGGGGCATCTTGGGGCTGCTGGGGGGTCCGTGCGGGGCTGGGGGAGGAGGGGGGGTGGATCGGTGCAGGGCTGCTGGGGGGAGTGAGGCTGCGGAGGGGAGTGCGGCGAATGCTGGGAGAAGTACTGTGGCTGCTGGAGGACGGCTGCCAGCGCCTCACTCCACCTGCGTATGTGTACATTTTAAAATCTTGTTAATTTACTTTTATAAAACAAAATAGTATAAAATACATAAACTCATTGGCTAAGAAATGTCTGTAATCATTTGTACATTTAATCTTGGTGATTGTTGTAGTTTCTTAATCCTCTGCCTTTGCTTATATTTCTTCATGTTATATACCCTCCTCGTTTCCCTTTCACAGCTATAACCCCCTCACTCAAGTCCCTGCTTATTAAATGGTTTCCTGTCATACGGCAATCTATGCAAAATAACTTCAATTGTAAAAGAAATATTAAAAAAAAACAAAGGCAAAGTCCTACATTCAGGGCAGGATCACTTTCACTTTGATGTAATATTAATATTCCTTGGTAAGTGGAAGATTTAAATGTTCTGTACTTTTACTTTTTAGCACAGTGACTTAAGAATTAAAGGTGCTCACGTGGGGGGGGGGGGGTCAAAGCTACAAGTACTGGAAAGTTACTCTCGATGCACTTGCATATAGTGGTAATTCAGTAAAAACATGGAAAAAGGGGGAATCAGAACTGACTGGGGAATACCATATTGGAAGATTAGCGCACAACACAGAAATAACAAATGCATTCATACAATGAAAGATTTACTGTTTCCGAGCAAAATTGTGTTTAATGTGTTACCTTGTCCCCACTTTGGACTGTTAGTGTAATAATGGTGTTACAGTAACGGCTCGTACGGCACAATCTTCACACTCTACAAGATCACGCGTCATAAAGGAAATGTGCATGTGATTAACAAAAGCTGTTGTGCGCTGGTTTTTGTCTTTTGATTAACAAAAGCGTTGAGGTTGCTTCATGCAAAGATAGTTCGCTGTCAGAATAGAACCGCTATGTCTGCTCTTTCTGATTTCCTTTAGGGTGCAGATTTCTGTGTTCGTGTTATAGTTCAAGACAGGATGAGGATTAGTGCTGATAACAGGGGACATGACAGTTTCCCAATAGCAAAACCAGTGCAAAAAAACAGCACCATATTTAGCAAAGAACAGTTTTCCAATTGATAGCAATTTAAGTTTTTCCTTTTTGGTAAGTTTAGTGCAATTATTTTGCATTGGTTGTTCTCCAGATTGGCAGCGGGGAGCCTTTAATACATAATCCCACGGAAGTGTCTGATGCCTTCAAGTGCAGCAAAGCATGACCTGAAAATTCCCCCTGTTACATTCACTACTTATCTCCAGAGTTTCAAAGCATCAATGCTGGCAAAGCTGTTCAATGTCTCATCCTTCAGAAGTTGGGACTTTTCTGTTCTTCCTTCTGCCCTTGATCAGATGTAAAGAAGTATGATATGTGAATAACTACTTTACCGCTAGGTTGGGATTTATGGACCAATACGTTTTCTACAGAGATATAATAGTACGTACATATGATCTGAGGTTTTAAAATGTCAGTACTTTCTATTACATGTATGAATAACTCTCTTGTTGGTCCTTTAAAAACGATCAAAACCTACAATAAATCTACATTTCTTCAGGACAAACACAGCTACTCGAACTTTGGACTGCGTCATGGTGGATAACATAAAGATAACTTTGTCCCTGTCTAAAATTATCACCAGACATGTCCTTATGGAGAATAGCTTTGCTACCACTGATGCTCTGAATGATTAGTGTGCTCCTGTTTGCTGTAGTACATTTTTCTAGGATCCTTTCTGGTTCTAGAGAACTGTGGATTTGTTGTATATTGTGATACATTTTAATAACAAACATCTGAATGTTTAATAGATGTAGTTCTACAGAAGCGTTTAAAGGAACCACAAGACAAGAGCTCTTCTTATGATGTATTATATATCTACTGGGATAGATCAAATGAAGGAAGCGCAGCACCAACTTCCCTTTCAGCAACTATGTACAAAATGAGACAAAGGTGCTTGTTGGATTTCTCATGATGATTTCCCTGATTTTTGGCAGGTTATACGAACAAACACCCTTATTTTGGAGCAGTGGTTGGACGTGTGGCCAATAGGATCGCCAAAGGTAAATTTACCGTCGATGGAACAGATTATCAATTGGCCATCAACAATGGACCAAACAGCTTACACGGAGGCCTCAAAGGGTTTGATAAGGTAAATAAAACCTTCCTTACCTGGGACAAGTAGCACTTACCCTCAAAAAAATTAACATTTCAGAAAGCGATTCGACACAATGACCACCAGAACATTTCAGTCAAACGTTTGTTCTCATGATTTATACATTAAGCTGTCAATTCTCGGCTATATAAGGTTAATTTAAGCTCGGTTATGTTTAATTTACAAAGGAAAGGGGGGGGGGGGGAATTATGGCAATGGAGTTATGTGACACATGCCATTATAATATGAAGTGACTTGCATCTTCCTACTTACTGCTCCATATAACCCCTGTCCATATTGCATTCAGGAAGAGGAGCAAAATGCATACATTGGTAGGTGAAGAGATATGTATTTAAAATGACTGTGCCAGGTTGCCGAGCCTAAGGAGTTTACTCTATAGGCTATGAAGCGGTTTCTCTGTTCTGGAGAAGATGTTTGTTGTGCATGGAGAAGTAGCTTCATGTCACATGCAAAAGGGGCTTAAGAGCTTGAAGTTAACCACCAATGATACACATTATCTGTGGGTCCCATAAACAATGGCTGCCTCTGGTGATTTCCTTTTAGCCTAGATGTCAGGGCAAATACCGCGACGTTACTCGAAACGGCAATGGATGTTATTTTCCCCCAGAGTTAACGACCTAGTCACTAAGATTAGTTTATAAGAAAAATGAATGCCAGAACTTGGCTCGGCGTAGGGTTAATGTGGCGTTATTTCAGGAGAAAACTGCGTTCTCTTCAAATAACATGACATTACTCAAGTCTTGGCATCCCAGACCCTGAAAATAGGGCGAGGGGAGGAGTGATAGACTATCTAGGTCCCCAATGTGGGTGATTATGCCCCCAGGGGGAGGAAGGTGGGGTTTAACTCCTTGTTTAGCATAGGGGTTAGTAAGCGTTGGGAGTAGATGAACCTCTTTGTAGTGCTTGGTGGCCAGCTAGCTATGGATTGCCGATGACGTGCTGGCCACTTGGGGTACTATGGGTTTAATATATTTAAAAGTTGGTGTCTGGGCCCCAATATTTCCAGAACTAATGGCGTTTCTTAGTTAAGAAAATGGTTCAGGCAGCACTACCAACAATGATATCAAAATAGTTATTTCCTCATTGTGGAGCATGGGGGAAAAGGACCTCCCCATAAGGCCCAATAAGGACAGATGATAATACGTGAATGTGATCCCCAGCACTCTAAGGCCGCGATTATAGTGGGCACGCGCGAACAGACCAACCTCTTCTCTATGAAGCCACCCATAGTGCGCGCGAGCGATGCAAAGCGGCCGTGCGGCAGTTTAAAAAAAAAAAAGACCAATGATTTTGTCTCTTCGCATGACGTCCGCGTCACGTGAAAAGGTTCAGCCAATGAGGGCAAACAAGCCTTGTGATGCGTCCGCCACGCCTCCCCATCACCTCGGACCACAGTGCAGGGATCACTCGAGCGCTCGAATCTAAGACAAAGACTACGTAATGTCACAGAAACGACATTCTTATTATCTATCAGTATAAACATTAAGGGGGCAAAACAAACCCGCAGATAAACAGGTCATATATTGTGTCCAACATTATGATCTATTTATACACCCCCCCCCCCACATCCCCGCTGCACCCCCCCCCCCTCAGGTCTCCGCTGCACACCCCCCAGGTCCCCGCTGCCCCCCCACGGTCCCCGCTGCACACCCCTCATAGGGGTCTGAGAGGTGTACAAGCGGCATGGCAGCATCACAGAGCCTGGCTGCCTCCCACAAACCCCAAGGGGGAAGCAGCTTCTTAAAATAAATAGAGCAATTATTCCTAACACGGGGGACTCCTGTGCGGTTACATGCTGCAACGCCACGTCCCGACTTAATTAACCCCTTCACTGACACTGCAAAGCATCCTCCGGGTAGGAGGCTGAGCGCGTCACGAGGGGGCGGGGTGTGTCGGATCATTCCGTCTGCTGGGGATGACCACACATCGCCCAGCAGACGGAGGCTCGCGCAGCGTCGCGAAGCCACAAGTGTGCTCCAGCCCTGGTTGCATGCAGATAATAGCTGCCTCAAACTCTTGAGGGTCCTGCACACACAGGAATATTGGCTAATGTGAATTCTGCATTTACTGAAACATTTAACTATGCTGTCTGCTTAACATAGGAGAAACAGACTGTCCTGTGTATTCTGGATATACGTAGAATTATTTTACTCTATACAATAGGATTATATTTAACTTTTTTTTTTTTTTTTCTGCAACATAAAATTGGGTGATTTAAAATAAATAAATCAAAGAATCACAAAGCATCAGTGGTCTCAGTAGTCATGCCCGTCTCTGGAGAGGGACTGTTCAAGAACTGGCAGATCTTACTGGAGATTGGGCTATTTTAATAAAAAAAAAAATAGCCATATAAAATAAAAGTGCATTTAATTTTATACATGTAAATGGTTAAATCCGCAATAATTGCAACAAAAAAGAAACTGCTTAAAAATAACCCAATCTTGCAGCCTGTGATGGAAGAGCTCGCGTGGGTTCAATTTATTGATGATCATTTCAGGCATGTCATTTTCTTTCTGGTTGCGATGACATCATTAATACATGTGAACAGCTGTGCAGAAAGTAAGCACATTTGTACACCTGTTGGTAAACAGAATACATGTAAATTCTCCACACACACCCCCGCCCCCCTTTTTTTTTGTGGGTCCAAGAACATAATCACAATATTTATATTGGAAACAAACAAATGTCCTCAGCACTCCATTTTGGATGTAAAACAAATATCTTGCATCTTTATTTAGAGCAGTAGGATCCTTTTCATACAAAAAGGCATTAGCAGCGCCATTTCGGGCTAACCACACTTTCTCAAGCCAGAGCTGCAGACATCTTTGTTTGTATATGACACTTGTTGCTGGGGAGTGATGGTATTTCAGCGGTCCTGTCTGCACCCATTTTTCCATTGCCGTTTAGTTATAGAAAGGGCGAGCGCTGTCCATATCTTTGGTGGATAATATTTATGTTGGAAATACATGGAGCAAATGGTGCATCCATCAAAAGAAAATATGCACTCGGTACACAAGCGAGTCGAACAAAAAGGTTTTAATTAGATGCACTTATGCTGAAGCAGGTAACTCTAATTTGTTTGGGATAGATTGAATCAAAAAGGAAAGATTTGGATATGTTTGTGTTTTGTTTTGTGCTCTCTGTAAATCGCCAATTTTAAGAGAGAATTTTCTAACATTATGGTGCAGGTACTCTGGACTCCTGAGGTGATAGAAAATGGCGTCCGATTCTTATACATAAGTGCAGACGGTGAGGAAGGATACCCAGGCGAGTTAAAAGTCTGGGTGACGTACACACTTGTTGGCAGCAAGGTAACTGTGAATTACAGAGCCAAATGCAGCAAGAGCTCGCCTGTAAATCTGACGAACCACTCGTACTTCAACTTGGCAGGACAGGTAAGAATACCAATGTAATTCATCCATGTGCATCATATGCTCAGTGTGCAAAATACTTAGTCATGTGTATTGGAAGCATGCTTAAGATAACTGAGGAACTTGTAGTAATGGTAACATACTGTAGCAATGGATAACAAAGGCTATTTGCTAATGGATAACATAACTATTTTACTTTACTGGGGGATGTATGGAATGTATCCAAAAATCAAGCTACATTAATGTCAGACAACGTGTAAGTAATTCATTATTCTGTCCTTCACACCCGAGTTTAAAAGTTTATGAAACATGTTTATCAAGTTTGATTCCATTTTTGCACGTTTCGGAGCTCAGGCAATCCAGTTTGTTCTGTGCACGAACCATGGAGCAAGTGGACTGCAAGCCATGTTAAATGTTAAACATGGCCTTAGTTTTGTGTATTTGTCGTTTTCCATCTCTTGTTGATCGCTATAAACCATAATCCTAATTGCTGATTTAAGTAACATTGCATACATATTATCCTGATTAAGCCCAAAACAGTTTTGCTTCTGTAAACATTGAAGAAAAAGAGACAACTGGCGCACAGCCAATGGAGTGGGTCACCAAAATACTGAATAAAAAATATTCCTTTATTGATCCATATTAAAATAAAGTGTATATTTGATGCACGAAACACGTAGGAGGGTGTCTACCTCCGTTTTTAATATGGATCAATAAAGGAATATTTTTTTATTCAGTATTTTGGTGACCCACTCCGTTGGCTGCGCCCCAGTTTTCTCTTTTTCTTCAATATCCGCAACTACACTTGGCTGCACGCTAATCAGGACACAAGGATTGGGGCATATATGTGCGTACAATTGACTTTATATTTCCATATTATTGTATGCTGTAAGTCCAGGGCCAATGAGGATCTGACAGGGGTTATCACCACCAGTCTCTACCTTCAGGGATCATTTGGCCCTTCAGGGGACTTCTCATTACCATATACCTTACTAGCCCCAATCCCAACATCTTCCTGAATGATCTTATCATTTGAATGACATGGATCCAGCGCTGGAGCGCATTAATCACCAACTGCTTCTTTTGCTTGTGTAAACAGCAGAATTCTCTTAGATTGTAAGCTCTTCGGGGCAGGGGTTTCCTTTCCTATTGTCTGATTTTGCTGCACTTGTTGTATAATTATAATTCCCTGCACTGTATTCTTTGTGAAGCGCTGAGTACACTTTTGGCGCTATATAAATAAAGACATACAATACAATTCTGCATCTCTCTCCGTATGATCAATCAGTGTGTGCAAACGGCAGTTTGCCAAAGCTTTCCTCTCACAATTACGCCAGGTATGGTTATGTAATGTAATACATGTGAACACATTTCGGTAAAGCCTAGTGGCGAAATGAGTTTCTCTGCCTAAATTCATTAAACTAGAATGTTCCAATATCACACCGTTTTTCCGGCACCCGGTAGCCAGAATTTAGCATGTAGCACATCAATCAATCGCCCAGTTGCTATTCTTAGCACAACACAATTCTGAACTTCAACCGATGAGAAACAATGAAACTGTAATCTTTAACCACGCTGCCGACCGCCGTGGAAAACAACTGAAGCGCCCTGATCCTCGATTTAAAAGAAAAAAACAACACAGATTATGCCTCAATAGAATAAACAGTGGTAAAAATGTGAAGACCAGGTGCACTCACGCGACTGAAACTGCCTCGGGTGCTCAGCGATCGCCCGCCGGGGTGAAGTATAACGTAGATGTATATTCTGTCCAGCCGAGAAAAGAAGCGGCATTCCAGGGGTCTTGTCAATTTCAAATAATGAAGATTTATTGTGAAGATATCGACGTTTCGGTTCCCAACTCAAACCTTTTTGTCAAGATTGGAACCGAAACGGCGATCTCTTCAGAATAAATGTTCATTATTTGAAATTGACAAGGCCTCAGGAAGGCCGCTTCTTTTCTCGGCTAAAGAGAATATACATCTACAAACCGTGGTCAGACATTGTGCGCACAATGGAACCATCGCTTTGTGTCTCTGATTTGGTAAGTTACCCACGGCTCCTCCTAACTCTCTTATTGTGAGTTATTTAGTGTCATGAAGAGAACTTGGCTACACCACTGCGCATCCACATACCTGCTATAACATAAAGCTCCTTCATCAATCTTTCCCACGTTTCTAACGATCCTCTGAGTATACGTTAGGAGTGTTGGTGGCACATACATCTGATTTGAATAGAGGGTGCCAGGAGCACAAGATGTATGTACTGAGAAATACAAAGTGCATTTTAACTCCCACAAACTCTCCTGACTCATTATTTACTTTTTAATACTCTAAAAAGATAGAGGGCCATATTTTCTAAGCGGTGCTAAGCCATGACACCTTACAGACTTTTTAGTTGAATGGGCCGTAAAGTCTGTTATGGCCTTAGCATTACAGTACATAGTCAACATGGGTTTTTGTTTGAACTTGGAAAGTAACTTGTGTTTATTTAGTGAGGTAACTAGTTCTCAATACTGTCTGGGACAATGAAAGTGCTCCATGGGTGGTGGCAAAGTACAAGAGCAAGAAGAATGGCGCATTTAAAATACTTTTTAATGCCATTGATACCTTGGTTGGAAATTTGGAGCCTGATGGGCATAGGTGGCAAAGGAACAATTCATTATATTTTGCATAAAGCAGCGCTGTAAATAACACATGTTGTATTATGTCACAGGGCTCCAGCAATATATACGACCATGAAATTACCATTGAGGCTGAGCATTATCTACCTGTAGATGACACCATGATACCCACTGGTAAGTTAGTTTCTGTACATTTAGATGCATTTACACTGAAACCAACAGCTGCAATCACTATCTTACAAATGTATAGGTCCCTTAAAGGTGCAATTCCTCCTAGCTAACAAAATAATGTTTGGTAGAATTTAACAATAATTGTTTTTCTTGTATAGCGCTAACAGTGTACGCAGCGCTGTATGTATAATTTTTGCAGCCCCTTCCCCGTAGAGCTTACAGTATAATTGTTGGTGCCTGAGGCACGGGGAGATAAAGTGACTTGTCCAGAGAGGGGAACAGCCGGCAGGGGGGCGCAGGGAAAAAATAAAAAATAAAATATAAAACAAAGTATAAAGTCCTTTTAAGAGTCCACATAGGTTGTTGTAGTAGTAGTTGCAGCTTTTTGACGATGGCTCTTTCGCCACCTAGTGGTAAGTGAATTTATAAAACAAGAAAAGTGCAGAACATGCCTGCAAAATGTGCAGACAACCTTTTAATAAGTGTAAAGTCAAATGAAAAGTAGAGCTGATGTAATCAAAAAATAAGATCCTTGGAGTATGCCTGTCCGATCCTTCAGGTGTACCCATGTACTAGATGGACCCTGTGGTCGCTCACTGCTTTGCTTTCTGCCTCTGTGTTGACGTCACCGGGGAGTCTCGCTGAAAGATGACTGCATTCGTCGAAGCCTATGCATTTCACAGGCACCTAACCCACTTCCTAAGTGCCAGACTATTAGTGGAGCGAGATGGGAATCGAGGCAGCGAGAGGCTACAGGATGCGAGGGTGATCCAGTGCATGGCTACACCTGAAGGGTCCGACAGGCCTGGCCAGAGGTCCTTATGACATACCAGGCATTTCTGGCATATGTGTGCGTTATATAATCGGTCACATGACGTGGAGGTCTGGTGGCACACTGGTGCTGCCGGATCCCCGGCACTGTGAAGGTTATCTGCACCATTTGGACACGTGTTCTGCCATTTTCTTTCTTTATAGATGAGCTTATTTAATTATAAAAATATACTTTGAGGTGTCTGATGCCTCTTTTTCTAAGAAAATTCAATCACAGATTTAACCCATTAGACATATTACTGCTGTTGGTTCCTTTTTCCCCCTGGGAAGGATTGCCGATGCAGCCGATGCAGCTTATCTCACAAGCCAAGATGAGGTCCCACTTTACAACATATACAGGCGCTGCCGCAGATATAAAGTACCATCCATATTTTTGAGAAGTATGGAAAATGACAGCTGTTTCCATCATTGGAACAAATCATTCTGTGTTCAGTGATCCAGTGCGTATGAAGTGACTCAAACAAAGAAAAATAATTAGCAGAGTATTTTTAAAAGTATTCTGAGTAAACCACGGGACCCCAGACGCACCAGGGGTTTGCAGTCATCTTTGCTTTTCTGTAAAAGATTACACCATAACCACAAATTAGTTTTGCAAGCCTGAACTTTATCATGCACCGTGCAGGAAACTACGGTAGTACCTGACATGGCGCGATTTCCTTCCGCATTAGTGGCCTGCATGAAAGTGTACGGCATCATACATTCCAGCTATGTCACTTGGCTTCATCTGAAGCTGCTGCTGCTGCTGCATGAACTCTTTGTAGTGACTATAAAACTAGGCCATGTGATTTCACCGGATTTTCCTTCTAACTGTACGTTTGTGACCTTAATTCTGTCGCACAATTGCAGGTGACGGCATCTTTATCACAATCTGAATGTTAAAGATACGTTACTATTTCAAACATGCTGCGTTGTGGATCGGTATTGGTCTCAAACTTGGAGCAGGTGCTGACCCCTGGCCCTGCCTATCAAATTGTACATGGAGTCTGTTATCCGTGCAGTTTTGGAACTATAGGGATTTTTAACATTAACAATACAAAGAACCTTTTTTTCTATAGGGTCCCATAGCTTAACTCCTCCTATTGACATTCCTCAGTTAAGTGACAAGCTAATTATTATGAAATATATCACATTCTGTACCTCTGTCATTTTCCACTTTCCTTAGCATCAAAAGCTCCAACAGATCTGAAAAATCATTCTTTCTGTCTTGCTGTGTTACATGTAAGAAGTCTGATTGATCATTTCTTATATTTGTCCCCGTCACAAGTATGATTTTGTCTTGATATATTGGGGGTTATTCACCAAAGTCTCTGGGCTGCAAAATTAGGGTATATGCAGATTTCCAAAACACACAGGACTCCTATAAGCTCATATTGAACCCGCAAAATAACCACAACATATATATATATATATATATATATATATATATATATATATATATACCATAATACTGAGTTAAGTTATGGTGAGTAAAAAAAGTGACAAAAACCCTCCACAGGAAAGCAAATATGCAAATATAACTGTATGCTCATCTGCATGTCTTAGGCAGGTCTGCAACCCCACCTTTCACCATTATCACCCAGCATACAGCACTTCCACAGCAGCAAGGGATTCTGGGAAATGACATGCAAATGAGCACTCAGTGCCACTTTTTGCTTCAAAAACCATTTTTAACATGGTTCCCTATAGGCTTAAGCTTACTGCATGGTCACAGCTTTGAGCACAGCCAGGGTTAAGGTGCATACCCAGAAAACCACCCACAGACAGCTGTTTCGACCTTAATGGGTCTCATCAGTGTGGGGCTGGTTAACTGGGTATGCAAAGAAGCTATGGGATAGGCTATACCATAATACTGAGTTAAGTTATGGTGAGTAAAAAAAGTGACAAAAACCTTCCACAGGAAAGCAAATATGCAAATACAACTGTATGCTCATCTGCATGTCTTGGGCAGGTCTGCAACCCCGCCTTTCACCCAGCATACAGCACAGTGGTGATAATGGTGAAAGGCGGGGTTGCAGACCTGCCTAAGACATGCAGATGAGCATACAGTTGTATTTGTATATATATATATATGCGTATAAGTGTCAAAGAGGAGTGCTACTGAGCATGGCAATATATATAAAACCAGAGTCTCTGGTTTTATATATGCAGATTTCCTCTGCCCCCTCCATGGCAGTAAAGATGAACAGGTAAGCTCCTCCTCTTTGCAGGAACAGGAAAAGAATACAAATTCTCTTGTCCATATAAGGCACCTACTCTATTCCCCAGCAGCATTTTTCCTGCTGACTGTGGGTGAGTGGGGATTTATCCTCTCATGTTGCGTTACTGCCTGCCGGATGGCCCTTGCATGTCCGAAGTCCCCAATGCCGTGTCCTATTGGATGACATTTCTGGTGAGCCTGTGGAGTGGAGATAAAGCTGAAGTCAGTAGATCTCCATACGGTAGGAGACTGGTTCATTCGGTGGGTCATGACATTTAGTCCACTGTGCCGCTTGGTGCGGTCAGCACAATTAATTTGAATCTGTCCGGCCATGCTCGCGTGCCTGTGCGCTCGCGGGCGCTAGGTGCTTGCCGAGACACATAAAATTGTGTGTCAGGCGCGCTGACGGGTCACATGATCTCCTCAGCCAATCGGCGCCAGACACTGCTCAGCCACGCCCCCGGCCCCCCTGCTCGCCCTTACATAAAAAATTGCCGGGCAGCCGTACGCTCATGATTGGAGAGTTGGTGACATCACCACTCTCAAGCATGATCACGGTCAGCAGTGGACGCAGCCTTAGGCGCATTAAAGATCACGTGTGAGGCTTCTTATGATTCAGTCACATTATCGGCAAGAACTATAGATTCCGTAGTAGCGGCGAGAATAAGATTTATGATTTGCCTTTCGAAGAAAAATACTTCTTTGCAAAATGTCTAGATAAAATAATTATTGAAGTTTTACTTAATTAATGAAGGTTTCTGGTGGAAAGCGTCAATACCTGCTTCAAGATAGAAGACAGAAGAAATCTTATTTGCCGTTCAAGAAGGCCCGGGTTCAACTTTTTTTTTCTGTACTCCAAGAGAAAGATCAACAAAGGGGCAATGAAGATTTTGTAAACTATAAGGGTTTGTCCATGTTGCCGAAGACACCGCAATCACATTGCCTTAAGGCATTGATCGCGCGACAGCAGGAGGGGGGGCGCGCGTTGCACGAAGAATCAGTTGAAACTGATTTCTTGGTGCGGCGGGCAGTTAACATGAGCAGTTCGCCCAATGAGGGCGAACCAGCTCTGTCATGTCACAGACACGGCACTAGACACGCCCCCTGATGGCGTATCTAGCATGGCCTGAAAACGCACCGCTTCACGCGGGTGACAGATTCAAACGCCTCCGTGCGAGAGAAGGCTTTATGGACGCAGCCTAAGGCTAAGTCCCCGCTGGCGCTGAGCGTGCTCATGCTTGGAGAGCGCTCCAAGCATGAGCTCCAGGTGTCCTGTTTGTATGCACGCGCGTGGGGGGGGGCGCATTGCGGGTAGTTGAGCGCGCGGGTAAGTATAGTTTTTTTGTTTACCTAAGCGCTGAGCGTGTGTGCACGAGCGTCGCACGCACCGCATGAGCGGGGACTTACATATATCTATATATAGAAACAATACACTGGATGGCGCTCAAACACTTATCTAGTGAGGTGAATAGTAATGTGAATGTGAATATAAAATTATACAAGGTGAATATAAAATTATACTATACAAGGTGAAAAACACAGTGAAATATAAGCAAAAGTCTTGCTACTACCCTTAAAAGCTTGTTTCCTAAGCTTGACGGACAGTGTTCTCAACAGTAGGGGAAGTGGCAAAAGAGAAATCCCAGCGGTCACTGCTAGTCCTCCATGAAGCTCAACCAAGCGTTAGTACATCAAAAACTTTATTGGTTCAAAATAGTAGACATGGAAAAACCTCCAACGCGTTTCGTCCCGTGTAGGGCCTTTATCAAAGAGATAAATTCCAATCCCACAGGTAGGTCTAAATAGACAGTACTGAGCTCCCATTGGATTAAAAATAAATTAGCGCAGTTGCTTGATAATGGCCCTAATTAATGAAAGAATGGAAGCATGGGACAGACTTGTCTAAATAGAGATACCTAATGGTGCCACACACATATAATAAAAAGCACAAATTACTAAGAAAATATATATACAATATGTGCAAAAAATGAAAATAATAAAACATAATAATCAATCTGAAAAGAAGAAAAAAGAAAAAGAGGGGGGTGGGATAAATCTAAAAATTATAGTTAAAAACAATATCTAATAACATGAACCATATGTGTATAATGATATAATAAGAAAACCACTATAAAAATTAAATAATTCTTAAAAATAATAAATTAATTTAAATTTATAAATATTAATTATTAGTGGGAGAGAATGACATTGATTCCGTGTACATATATAGCATAATTTTAAGAATAGATATATGTATAAACAGTAATACAAGAGTAGTGACATAATCAGAGCAATGTAATGTGAACATAGTACCAGAATTAGATACATTAAGCAAGTATATAAACAGTTACAACTTATTTCAATAACTCTCCACAGACCTATCAATCTGCGAGAAAATGTTTGAGTTCCCAGTCTAAGTTGATACCATGAGGATGTAGAGTGTTTAAAGTATGTATCCAGTACATTTCCTGTTTATTAAGAGTGTTTTCTCTTTTACCCCCTCTAGAGTGACAGGGAATACGTTCCAATGCGAAAAAGGTGAAATTGTCAATGCCACCCCTGGTGCATTCTGCAAAATGTCTAGCAACCGGGTGGGTCAAATCTCGCCTCCTAATGAGACGCACATGTCCAGCAATTCTGCTTCTTAGGGGTCTGATGGTACGACCCACATATTTTTAAGCCACACCCACAATTTAGAACATAAATTACAAAGCTCGTATTACAGTTAAGAAAATTCTGAATGTAATATTGTCTTAAGATTGTTATTATAACGAACTACCTTGGTGGGTTGTGCAAATTTGCACAAAGAACATTTTCCACAGGAAAAGAACCCGTTGGGTATACCCCTCACTTGGGGAAAAATGGACCGTGAATCAAAAAGGCTTGGGGGATAGATGAGATGCCAATGTCTTGGCTCTACGATATGTGAACTTAGGTCCTCCCTGAATTAAAGGTGATATCCTTGTCCAACAATAGGGTGTGCCAATGTTTTGACATTCCTCTGGAATGCCCTTCCCCTCAGTACCCGGCTAGCACCCTCTCTATCCACCTTTAAGACCCACCTTAAGACACACTTGCTTAAAGAAGCATATGAATAGCACTGTGGATATTCTGAACACAGGATACATAAAGCTTGGCCCCCTGCATACGCACTTACCAGAACTCCCTCCTCCTGTCTCTGTACGTTCTCCCTACCTACCAATTAGATTGTAAGCTCCTCGGAGCAGGGAATCCTCTTCCTTAATGTTATGTTTGTCTAAAGCACTTATTCCCATGATCTGTTATTTATATTATCTGTTATTTATTCGATTACCACATGTATTACTACTGTGAAGCGCTATGTACATTAATGGCGCTATATAAATAAAGACATACAATACAATGTCACGGATAGATTTGGATTGACGACTATATGTCGTTATAAAATAAGAGCTCCGATTCTCATTATTAAAAGATTTCCGAGATCTACTCTTCCGGACTCTTGGCTCTTTATTTATCAAAAGTATGTTTCTATCCATAGAGGCTGCAGGATTAAATCACTGGTAAGGAGTATCCCCAAAGCCCAATTTATGAGATTAAGGAAACTTTGTTCTTATACGATGTATTTCTTTCTCAATCTAAAGATATGGCGGACAGATTTATAGCCAGAGTCTACAAAGAAATTGATGTTCAAATAGCATTTAATCATGCACCCTCTATGGATAGAAACATACTTTTGATAAATAAAGAGCCAAGAGTCCGGAAGAGTAGATCTCGGAAATCTTTTAATAATGAGAATCGGAGCCCTTATTTTATAACGACATATAGTCGTCAATCCAAATCTATCTGTGACATTATGTCAAAACATTGGCACACCCTATTGTTGGACAAAGATATCTCACCTTTAATTCAGGGAGGACCCAAGTTCACATATCGTAGAGCCAAGACATTGGCATCTCATCTATCCCCCAAGCCTTTTTGATTCACGGTCCATTTTTCCCCAAGTGAGGGGTATACCCAAAGGGTTCTTTACCTGTGGAAAATGTTCTTTATGCAAATTTGCACAACCCACCAAGGTAGTTCGTTATAATAACAATCTTAAGACATATTACATTCGGAATTTTCTTAACTGTAATACGAGCTTTGTAATTTATGTACTAAATTGTGGGTGTGGCTTAAAATATGTGGGTCGTACCATCAGACCCCTAAGAAGCAGAATTGCTGGACATGTGCGTCTCATTAGGAGGCGAGATTTGACCCACCCGGTTGCTAGACATTTTGCAGAATGCACCAGGGGTGGCATTGACAATTTCACCTTTTTTGCATTGGAACATATTCCCTGTCATCCTAGAGGGGGTAATAGAGAAAACACTCTTAATAAACAGGAAATGTACTGGATACATACTTTAAACACTCACCATGAGGATGTAATCAACTTAGACTGGGAACTCAAACATTTTCTCACAGATTGATAGGTCTGTGGAGAGTGTTTGAAATAAGTTGTAACTGTTTATATACTTGCTTAATGTATCTAATTCTGGTACTATGTTCACATTACATTACTCTGATTATGTCACTACTCTTGTATTACTTTTTATATGTATATCTATTCTTAAAATTATGCTATATATGTACACGGTATCAATGTCATTCTCTCCCACTAATAATTAATATATATAAATTTAAATTAATTTATTATTTTTAGTAATTATTTAATTTTTATAGTGGTTTTCTTATTATTATTATACACATATGGTTCATTTTATGTTTATTCCCCCCCCCCCCTCTTTTTCTTTTTTCTTCTTTCTTCTTTTCAGATTGATATTTTTTATTATTTTCATTTTTTGCACATAGTGTATATATATTTTCTTAGTAATTTTTGCTTTTTGTTATATGTGTGTGGCACCATTAGGTATCTCTATTTAGACAAGTCTGTCCCATGCTTCCATTCTTTCATTAATTAGGGCCATTATCAAGCAACTGCGCTAATTTATTTTTAGTCCAATGGGAGCTCAGTACTGTCTATTTAGACAAACCTGTGGGATTGGAATGTATCTCTTTGATAAAGTCCCTACACGGGACGAAACGCGTTGGAGGTTTTTCCATGTCTACTATTTTGAACCAATAAATTTTTTTGATATACTAACGCTTGGTTGAGCTTCACGAAGGACTAGCAGTGACCGCTGGGATTTCTCTTTTGCCATTACCGTTTACCTGATCGGCAGGAGCACGCAGACCTCACCGCAGCAGGGGACACAGCCCCATACCAGCTTCCACGATGAACTCACGGACACCAGCCAGCTGATTTGGGCCAACACTTCGTGTGACACGTGGCAGGGCAGCAGTTTCTGTATTTTCCGTGATTTACTCGGCAGCATGTATTACTATGTGTGGCCCTGTACTTCTATCAGCTACTGCTTTACAGCCCCCACCCCGCTTTAGTCTAAACACGTGTGTTTGGTTATACCCTTAGTCATTTTATTTACTGCTGATAGTGGTGTGGTCACCTCCGTTCATCTTACAAAGGATACCTTAAGACTGTTTACTTTACAGCAAGCTTTTGTAGCATCGGGACTTTTGTGGGGCCCTTATCTCTACCATCAACAGTAGGGGAACCAGACCGGTGCCATGAAATAAAGAAAAATAACATAGTGCAAATTTGATAATAAAGTGATCAGTAGGTATTCTACTCACAAGTGGAGCAGAATAATAGGCAAGATCCCACACAGTGGCAAGTTCTTCCAGGGGTAGTATACAGGAACCTTCAGGAGCTCAAACAGAGGAAAAGAACCAATAGAACCAGTAGGACTCCTGATGAAGCTGCCAATCAAGCGCAGCGAAACGCGTTGAGTTTTGGACCATCTGAGGATCCATAGAGTAGGAGAGAGGAGAAGGAACCAGGAAGCAGCGTGCGTGTCAGCGCGGACGTCCAACCCGGGAAAGGGGAAGTGACGTCAATCGAGGACGCAGGGAGCAGCGAGGTCGCGACAAACTACAGACTGTGATACCGTTTATCCAATGCCCAATTTATGCTGACTACATGTAAGCCTCCATTTTATTTATGAGCCGATAAATCTGTTTATAGTCTGCACTATTGGTTCTTTTCCTCTGTTTGAGCTCCTGAAGGTTCCTGTATACTACCCCTGGAAGAACTTGCCACTGTGTGGATCTTGCCTATTATTCTGCTCCACTTGTGAGTAGAATACCTACTGATCACTTTATTTTTCACCTTTATTATCAAATTTGCACTATGTTATTTTTCTTTATTTCATGGCAGCTGGCTGGCTCCCCTACTGTTGAGAACACCAAATATATCTATATATGTAAGTCTCCTCCGCAAGCGCCGCCCGCTCAGCGCCAGCGGGACTTAGCCTAAGGTTCACCAAGCTCTGCAAAGAAGAAGCAGTGGGAGGAAGAATATCTGGATATTTGCAGCTGGTTCCAGACAACTATGGGTGCATGGGTCCTGAAGATAATAAATGAAGAATTTTTCTCTGTTACTGTTCAAAAGTATTTCAACGCTTTGCCAATCACTTGATACTTAAGAGTACTAAACTTTACTGCATTTTTTTGCCTTCCTTTTTTATTTATTCTGCAGCACCCCAGATACATCTGCATGTGCTTTTTAAGTTTATAGTGAGTCTATACTCGTTCCCTTTCCAGTAAATACATGTATTGCTGCCTAATAATCAAACTTGTGTCATATAATGTCCAGAGAAATGTAAAAATATACAGCATCATGTTGTTATGACGACCACTTGGCTGTACGGCGTTCTTCTAAATAATTTTTAAAAAAAATACTTTTTAGAGGGATTTCACTATTTCCGTGTTCTGATTATTCTTCTAGGAGAAGTGGCCTCAGTTAAGGGGACTTGTTTTGAATTGAGGAAGCCAGTACAACTTGGAAGTCAGATAAACGAGTTCCGTATAGACGGCTTCGACCACAACTTTTGCTTGGGCGTGACAAAGGAACAGCAGTATTGTGCAAGGTAACTTCTTATCATTACGGTTTATGACATGCACATGACCTCCATTCAGAGTCACTTATTACAATGCTTTTGTAGGCACTTGGCAGCCTGCACTGCTACATGCATACTACATAGCAGCTGTCATGCATACTGTATGTAGCAGGCTTTGGTGTTCTGTCTGGTGCATGACTGTAGCATTCTGCATTATCACAGCTGTTGAATCATAAGGAAACTCTGTTATTCTCTGAGTTATTTGGAGATATATATATATATATATATATATATATATATATATATATTATTATTTTTTGTGAGATGCAAAAATAGATCTGACCTGAGCGAAAACATGAAATGTAAGGTTTTTTTTTTTTCTTGGATTGGCTACTCATTAGTCACGTGGGCAGTCCCCGCCCCCCGCCCCCGAACCCATAGCGCACCTACCACGAAAAAATATATTTTAGCACCCAAATTTTACTTAACTGTTTTCTTATTGTGATACAGAAAAAAACATTACAATGCAACCTGTTTATTTTTATATTTTCAACAAAAGACATGTGTGCCTGCGTGAGTAGGTGGGTGAATGGCTGTGGGTGGATGGGTGAATGACGGTGGGTGGATGGGTGAGTGACGGTGGGTGAATGACAGTGGGTGGGTAGGTAGGTGAATGAATGACGGTGGGTGGGTGAATGAATGACAGTGGGTGGGCGAATGACAGTGGGTTGGTGGGTGGGCGAATGACAGTGGGTTGGTGGGTGGGCGAATGACAGTGGGTTGGTGGGTGGGCGAATGACAGTGGGTTGGTGGGTGGGCGAATGACAGTGGGTTGGTGGGTGGGCGAATGACAGTGGGTTGGTGGGTGGGCGAATGACAGTGGGTTGGTGGGTGGGCGAATGACAGTGGGTTGGTGGGTGGGCGAATGACAGTGGGTTGGTGGGTGGGCGAATGACAGTGGGTTGGTGGGTGGGCGAATGACAGTGGGTTGGTGGGTGGGCGAATGACAGTGGGTTGGTGGGTGGGCGAATGACAGTGGGTTGGTGGGTGGGCGAATGACAGTGGGTTGGTGGGTGGGCGAATGACAGTGGGTTGGTGGGTGGGCGAATGACAGTGGGTTGGTGGGTGGGCGAATGACAGTGGGTTGGTGGGTGGGCGAATGACAGTGGGTTGGTGGGTGGGCGAATGACAGTGGGTTGGTGGGTGGGCGAATGACAGTGGGTTGGTGGGTGGGCAAATGACAGTGGGTTGGTGGGTGGGCGAATGACAGTGGGTTGGTGGGTGGGCGAATGACAGTGGGTTGGTGGGTGGGCGAATGACAGTGGGTTGGTGGGTGGGCGAATGACAGTGGGTTGGTGGGTGGGCGAATGACAGTGGGTGGGTGGGGGAATGACAGAGGGTGGGGGAATGACAGTGGGTGGGTGGGTGGGGGAATGACAGTGGGTTGGGCGAATGACAGTGGGTTTGTGGGTGGTCGAATGACAGTGGGTTGGTGGGTGGGCGAATGACAGTGGGTGGGGGAATGACAGTGGGTTGGTGGGTGGGGGAATGACAGTAGGGTGGGGGAATGACAGTGGGTGGGTGGGGGAATGATAGTGGGTGTGGGCGAATGACAGTGGGTGGGTGGGCGAATGACAGTGGGTGGGCGAATGAGTGGGTGGGCGAATGACAGTGGGTGGGCGAGACTGATGGGCTAATCCCGTGGCTGTTGCCCGGGGCAGGAGACGCGCGTGGGGGATGTTGGGTTGGGGCTCGCGCGGGGGAAGTTAGGTTGGCGCCAGGGCCATCTTAACAACATTAGGGGCCCCCAGGCAAAGCAGTGCACAGGGCCCTGCCTACACAATCACTCACATGAATAAAAATGTAAATTAACGATTTGTTAACGAATAGTTAATGTCCCCTGAATATCTAGTTTACAATTTATTCTGACATCTTACTGTTACAGGGTTATTCATAAAACAATCTTTTATATAACTTTTACAATACCTCACAAGAGAAACATCACTTTGCAAGCTATAACTGCAGTACAGTGAAAAAAACTCAACCACCCCCATATATGTATTAAATATACCCCCACCACCCCCATATATGTATTAAATATACCCCCACCACCCCAATACATATAAAATATAACCCCACCACCCCATACATATAAAAATATGCCCCCACCACCCTAATACATATAAAATATACCCCCACCACCCCAATACATATAAAATATACCCCCACCACCCCAATACATATTAAATATACCCCCCCACCACCATACATATTAAATATACCCCCACCACCACCATACATATTAAATATACCCCCACCACCCCCATATATATATTAAATATACTCCTACCACCCCAATACATATTAAATATACCCCCACCACCCCCATATATATATATTAAATATACTCCTACCACCCCAATACATATTAAATATACCCCCACCACCCCCATATATCTATTAAATATACTCCTACCACCCCAATACATATTAAATATACCCCACCACCCCCATATATATATTAAATATACTCCTACCACCCCAATACATATTAAATATACCCTCACCTCCCCCCACATTGTCTTTACCTTATCTCCTGCAGGACAGACAGCACAGGAATATGTCCCTGACCCGCCGGGGTGTGGGCTCCACCCCTCCACCTCCTCTGGTTGGCTGTCCTCTCCTCTAATCAGGGACAGCACACCAGTCCTCCTTGCTCTGCCCAGCCACCGTCCCGGCCCTCCCTCTCACTGCCTCCGCCCTCTCAGCACTTGGCGCACGCAGGGGAATCCCATGGCACATCCCCTCCGTCCCACGTTGGGAGCCGAGGGGTGGGAGCGGGGGATGAGCGAGCGGGCGGGCGGGCCCACAGGCAGCAGGACGAATACCCTGCGCATATGCGCATGCCTAAGAATCGTCGCCATTTAAAATATATATATTTTTTTTAACGGGCATGGCCGGGCCCCCCTGACTCACGGGGCCTGGGACGCCAGTGCCCTCTGCCCCCCCCCTGTTGGCGGCCCTGACAACAACTTTGGAAAATGCTAATTGTTTCAGAATTGATTTTTCTGCTTCTTTCTTTCCATGTTTATTAATAGATCTTGATATAAATAGTGCCAGCTATTGGTGATCTTGGGTGAGTAATGTTATCTTCCTGTGTCTCGTCCACAAAGAGATAGCAAAATCTTCAACCACCCACCTCTCAAATAAACTGGTTAAATTGTTTGTTCTTGTATAGCGCTGCTAGTTTTTACATAGCGCTTTACAGAGCCTTTTTTTTTTGCAGACAGTCTCTGCCCTGTGGAGTTTATAATCTATGTTTTTTGGTGCCTGATGCACAGGGAGGTAAAGTGATTTGCCCAAGGTCACCGGGAATTGAACCAGGTTCCCAGTGTCTTTACTCTCTGAGCCGCTCCTTCTCCCTTCTCCTTCTGTTTAGTCTTCAGCACTATAAAACAAACACAAATGAATAATGTCGACAGCTCTGCAGAAGTCGCTTTGCAGAAGGTCAATGTGTCTGCAGTGTCCGTATGTGAGAATTGTCTATTGTGTACTTATATTACATGTGCTGCATGGCACTATCTTTTATGCTTTATAGAATGTGCACAGCTCCTATATTGTTTCAGAATGAACAAGCAATTGTTGGCCTTGAAATATATCTTCAGTAATCTTCTTGGGTTCAATTTTTACATTACTGCCTATGGGTCCTTTGCATTCTATAAGTATAATGACCTCAGCTTTGAGGTATGGTAGTGAGACTCAGCGGAACACAAAGGTTTCTAGTAACATGTAGGTTTGTATTGCAGAGCCTGTTGTAAAGGAAATCTCTGTTTTCAGGGTCTGTCATAAGCCCAGTGGTAGGGTGCTTACTGTCAGTACAACTCAGCCAGGGGTCCAATTTTATACAGCTAACTTCTTGGATGGATCTCTGAAGGGCAAAGGAGGTACCGTGTATCCTAAACATTCTGCATTTTGCTTGGAGACACAAGCCTGGCCAGATGCTGTCAATAAGGTAAATATCTTCACTGTAAGTAGAATTCAGTGCAATCCCTAATGCTGATCTTGAATCCAAATCGTATCTTCTAAACAGCTCTGGAATTTTCAGAGCTGAGAATTCTATTTACCACTCCAGATTGGTTAATGCTCAGCAACTAAATTGATAAGTACAGCAGTAAAGAATTCAGCAACATACATCTGGAATCATTTTTATCACAACCTTTTTTTTCAATGTTGCTAGTTGAATGAAAGGGGCAAACTCACTGGACCTCAATTCCTTTTGTTTTTGAGTTTCTCTGTTCCCTTGCTCAGCACTTCTTAGCCTTTTCTTGAAATACCATTATTGCCAACTCCATGTAATTGTAGTCCAGTCCTAGTTCTGTTTCCATTTTCCTATAAAAATTGGGCTTTGTTGTGTCCCAGCATGCAATGTAATTAAACAGGAAAGCAAGGACTGTTTCAATATTTATTGATGACGAATTCTGGGTAGTAATACTGAAATACAATTGAGATATAAAGTCACAGGGTAAAAAAAAAAAAAAAAGTACATTTAACTTAAATATTATATTAATATCATGTCATTCTTTTTTGTGAGATGACGACAACCTGTGTGTAAATCATCAATTCCCAATGTTAAATTATAAGTTTGGTTTCTTCTTTTGCACACTCCAAAGCCACGTTTTCTAGCACTGAAGACAACCCCAATCTATATTCTATTTGCTCAACTCTCTCTAAATTTAAATATCTCCCTCTAGGACTTCATTTAACTCATCCAATTTTTGAGGTGAAGTCCCACTTGGGCCAAAATCGGCTAACGGCACTGAGGTAAAAGTCTGGGTCATTATGGCTTCAAAAAGCCCATGCTTATAAATATTTTTTAAATGAATTTACAAACATGGAAACACTCTAGTGTGATGAGCCTGTGGTGGTCTAAAGACTCAGACGGCACAGCTGGGACAAAACCAGTGCAAGCAAAAAACGCACCAAAGGAATCGTATGGAAAGTGAACTCAACCTCACACCCCTCCCCCCCCCCCCGCCTTCCCATTAAGGAGTGGCGAGCTCCGTGTTTACCGGGCAAACTGGAGGATTCAGTATGGCCGCAGGATCAGGGCTCGCTCCCGCGGCTAATAGAACCGCTGTGATGAGATGGGGAGATGATATTGCGGCATTACCATTTCAAAAATCAAGAATCAAGTTTAGAAAGAAACAGTTTTTTGACGTTGCAATAAAATATTGTTCACTCCATATGAGGAACCACCCAATTTATGGTCTGAGAACGGTATTTGAGTTAGACTGTATTTTACATTCAGGGTCTCATTGACTAAACTTTGGTACCTCCATTCAAGTCCATGTTGTTACTGCCTATTAAAATGCTATTGGGGGTTAGTGAATCTGGCTTTCAATGCTTAAACAAATTAGATACCTTTGCAAAAATTGGGGTCCATTTTCTGAAATGAAGATAGCTCTGCGCCCTTGCAATGCAATTTTTACAACTACAGTTCAATTCCCATACAACGCTGTGCTTGGGGTCCAAAGAATCACATCGCGTTATAAGCGGAATGCATTAGAAATAATGTACAATTGTATGCATTGTACAATAAAGTATTTAAGATACCAATAATCGTGTTGTAAAGTATTCATAAATACAAAAATTGGGAGCAACACTTGCATCGCGTTATAAGCGGATTCGCGTTATAACGGGGTTGAGCTGTACATTTAAACTCTAAATCAGGCAAATTGTAAGTGTAGAACTGTAAAAATGTATACATTACTTGCCATAGTCCGCTCTGTTATATATTTCCCTCTTATTTCCAGCCACAATTCCCCAGCTCTCTTATGCACCCTGGAGAGGAGTATAACCAGACGACTTGCTTTGAGTTTTCTGTGCTATAAAACGAGGCCAGTGCAACAGTAGGAAGCTTATCTACATCGTGTTCACCTGGAGAATTCCGGAGCAGAAGCACTGAAGGCTAAAGTTGCAAGAATTGCTTACAATAAAGTCAACATACTGTTAAACATCAATACAAAGTTTCCAAACATTCGTATAACAGAGCAATACATTTTTTTTTTTTAAACCATCTGCATTCATGCACATGGTAGTTCATAATTGATACTGCTTTCACTCAGTGGCTGGGGCCTATGAGGGGATAAGGCTGTTGGTGAGCATTTTTATTATTTTAGATGCAAATTTCTTTATAATATAAACACGCTGCTGTGTTTTACAATAAATGATTGTATCGGTGGCGAGGATAAAAATAGAAAAATTGTGAGCTGTACACTTAACAAAAGGGAGCCCTTGTAAAATTGCTAACAAAAGTTACCTCTTCATAACAAAAGTTATAGTGTAAATGATGACACTATTTTGTATATTTCTTCATTAAAGCATCAATCCCCTATAATGATTTTAGTTTTTTGAAGTGAAACTTCTTTAGTGACATTCATGTGTTTACTGGACTGGGACTCGGGCTACAAGCGGTGAGCCGCCGAACAAGCCCTCTCCGTGAGCCGCCGAACAAGCCCTCTCCGTGAGCCGCCGAACAAGCCCTCTCCGTGAGCCGCCGACAGTGAGAGCTGCCCAGCAGACAGTGAGCCGTCGCCGCGCACATCCCCCCCAGTGCACACCCTTTCTGCTCCGCCGGGGGAGAGTGGGAGCTGCTCCGGTGGGGGACTCAGACAGCCCCCCCGGGTAATCAGAGAAACAAGCGGCATTAATCAATATAGACTATCCATTACATTGTGTATGAGGAATGCTGTCTCCATTGAGGAAGCTGCCTTTATTAGAGGTTAAATCCAAATATAAATATATATAATATATATATATATAAAAATATATATATTCACATACACACACTCCCAATGTATTCATAGTATTTCTGAACAGATACACAAACCTAACATTTTCAGGGCTTCAAGCACCTTAATGTACACACAAAAAAAAAACGGGATTGCTGCTTTTACATTTCAGGTCCATTTAGTTGATGGGTACACAGATCTGAAGGAGCTTGGAGCCCGGAAATATTATACTTCTGTACCTGCTCTGAAATACTATGAATACATCGGAGTAAGCTTTTTTTTTTGCAACATTTTTGCCTGCTTTTCAGCTTTTGTTTGTGTGCATTAAATGGATCCTCTAGGGGACGTTTTGATCAAAAAGAGCACAGAACTTTCATCCAGTACAAAGACTGATCTAAAAGAGTGGGTAACCTCAAATGCCACCACACATTTTTCCCCGCACAATCTCAGAATCCACTGGCATGAACGACTTGTTAAAGGTTTGCTACTGCTGTCAGGGAGACTGTTGCTTTATCAGCTCCCAGAAGCCCCTGCTTGTCTAGCGTCATTGTTTATTCTAGCTGTTTGCTGTCCCAAGGGTTAATAAACAAGTTGTATTAGTACTGTAAGTGTTAGCGGAGTGAACAGGCCAACAAATGGAAAATGCACAAACTGGTGTATTCTGCAACTCTAGTCTTGGCTACACACACACCCATTAAGTATATAATTAAGTAGCTTGTCTGTTTTGTAGGACGAAAAAGGTTTTCATACTGGGATATCAGAAAGCTAAATGGCTTACCCGAATCCTTTAGTGTCTTCTAACAAAGTCCTGAATTGTGCCAGCTAAATTGACTGTGTAAGACCACGATCCTCACTTTAGTGTGAGGCCTCCAGAATCATCTCCCTTAAGCCTTCACTCAAGTCCCCGGCAGATGACAAGCAACCAAGCTATATATGGTACAAATAAAATATAGACTGCAATTGGAGGTTGTTCCATATCAACCTACTGCCATTCTGTCCTGCCTATAGGGAAGTAACTCAGTGGCGTAACTTCAGTGCAAGGAGCCCCCGGGCATTTCACTTACCTGCCGACCCTCAGTGTCATGATGTTGCTACATCACGTGATGGCGTGTTGTTATTGCAACATGACTCTGCATTGCCATGTGATGCTGCGATATCTATGGAGTGTGTGTGTTAGTTATCATGGAACTCCAGTGTGGTATATCTTCAAATAATGTGGGTCTCTTAAGGCACCAAAATCAAATACCTGGTATTCAATGACGCTGTGCATGGTGGGTGCGACAGAGCGGCTGTATCCAGAGACGACAATATAATTTGTTTTACATGCAACGACCACATCACGTGACTGTTGTGCGCACCGCTGCCGGAACCAGAATCGCGGCCTTACACTTGACTGCTGCAAAAGGATGGGGGGGAGGGGTTTAAAGGAAATGCACCATATTTATCAAAGTGGAAATCAAATTTCAATGGGATTCAAATTGATTCTATTTGTTCCCTAAATGATGCCACTTTTTTTTGTAGCTAGACTAATAAACAGACAAAAATGAATGATATATTCAGGAATGTAACACGAGCGCCACCTAGTAGGAAGGCATGTTGAAATAAAGTGAACCCACTTAAAGTCGCTCCAAGAACAATTGAGCCGACCTTTCTTAGGCTAAATGTATGCCGATTTAACATTTTAAGTGTAATTTTTAAATGCGTGACCGTTAACTTTTTCATGGTGAACATGCTTTGGAGGGGAAAAAGTGACGATATTAATCTGAGAATCGTCAACGAATTGTGTTTGCGTTGTCCATTCTTTGAACAATGTTGGCTTAATTACTATACAAACACATACAGTAATAGGTAGGTGTGATACAGGTGTAGTAAGACTTACTGCCACTGTGAAAAGGTGAGAATTGAAATCTGTGTACTTTGTTGTCCGCGAATGAGCCCAGGCTCGGCTACCATCAGTTGGAATAATTATTTGTGCGGTTATTTATGTTGGTTTAGGTCAGTATGTGTGGCTTGCGATGGGTACACTGAATATCTTCGCCTATGATACTCGGCTGCTAGAAGGGGGGGGAGCACAGATTGCAAATGGCGGGTATTTGCACTTGGTATTTTGCAGCACTGAGAATAGTAAGTCTTGCTACATCTGTACTGTACAGTACTCATCTAAATTTAGTATAGGTTGAACTTGATGGACGCGTCTTTTTTCAACCTCATCTACTATGTAACTATGTAGTATTTAACACGGTTTTGTTCCAAACATGCTTTAGAATTTATTTATTGCAGATAGCGTGTTGCTCATGTTACAGTATCTGTGTCCTTGCAGGAACCCCACAGGTTTCTCAATACAAGATACAATGTAGAAATGTCTCACTTTAAACACTGCCTTTATTTGTTTAATGACTTGGTACTTTTCATCAGACGTGCTCTACACTGTAGCAGTTTCACACCTTTCTCAAATCACTATGCATTAAACAAATTTGTCTAATTCTGTTTCTACATGGCATTTACTAAACCATGGTCTTTTAGTTTAACATTTTCGCCAAAGTGTTGTAAGCCCCTGAACCACTACACGGCAGACCACATCTCAAGGGTCCCTAACACTAATATAAATTCTTAATAACCTGTGCATTGCCAGGAAGAATGATTTATAATAAATCTGTCAAAATTAGTTGCATAGTGTAATGGGAGAGGGGGTGTGGCCTGGTATTAAAGGGGTTACACCCCATTTGGCCACCCCCAGCTCTCACTTGGGAAGCAAGGGGTTAACTGGACTGCGGTCCAGTAATGTGTTTTTACCCTGCTTCAGAATCCAAATGTATATTCCCCTGTAAAAATGTATTGTTTCTGTTCCAGTGTTTGCACCAACACATACACTAGGATTGATGCGGGAGGGAAAGGGTTAAGGTTAACTTAGTGTTTATAGCCCTTTGTCCCATTTTCCCGCCTTTTCAGACTCCAGTTTGCAGCCTCCCATAGGTCGCCATTGCAGCTCCATTCCAATGGCAGATCTGGCGGTTTTGGACCTATTTCCAGCGAAGACCAGCAGGTGGCGTCCGAGAGGAGGAGCGGCGGTTTCCTTTGTTAGTCAATGGGTCCATTGACTTCAATGGGGATTCCTCGACGCCGACCTCCAGGAACAGGTTGGCAGCCATCCAAACCGCAGACCGAAAGAGCGGAAACATTTTCTAAAAGAGAGCTTTGATCACTGTTAGTTCAAGTTCAACGACAAGAGGCGTGGGAAACTTAGGTTCTAGGGCACCCCGAAATAAAATTCTTGTTGCCCCTAGCCCCTAGGAGCCCCCACACACGACCCCCATCGAGTCCGGGAATGAGGGACCCCCGTAAAGGGTCGCGCTCATGAAGAGGGTCGCTCCATTGACTTTAATGGCGGAGCGGAGGTCCCATTGACTCCAATGGCGGTGCGCGCCCATGCATTGCCTATGGCGGCGCCGGCCATTGATTCCAATGGAGAAAAGCCACGTGATGTTAAAACGGCTAAGTCCGAAACTGTAAAAAGGGTAAATCCATATCTCCGGTTCTGGAAGGACCAGAGGGCTGGGATTTGGGTCACATGTAGCCACGGTTCCAGCATGAATGCATGGCCACTTCCAACCCTCTTCCGACCAACCAGACGGAGTATGGGCAACTGTAAAGGTTGGTGGTTTTTCCCATAGACTACAATGGCGGAGTTTCCCCATTGAAAGTCTATGGCGGCGGAACCCATTGACTTCAACGGCGGAGTTGCTCCATTAAAAGCCTATGGCGGCGGAGCACATTGATTTCAATGGGAAAGAGTGAAAAGCAGAGATTTATTCTTTAGCGGAGAATCCTGCATTAAAGTAATAAGAGTTTTAAACTGTATTTGTGTATCTCCGGTTCTGTGGGTCGCAGAGGGCTGAAACTTGGCCACAATGGAGAGTCACTTCCGGCATGAAGAACTGGCAAGTATCAGCCCACTGGGCCCAGCAGAACGGATTATTTTAATATGTGAAGGTATTAAACTATGAAGTGTACCTTTTCCGAACCGATCACTACAATCTGCTCCCACCCGAATACTTGCCCCAATACCATTAACAGTACGGACCAACCAACTCCGAAAACGAGGTCAACCTACATGCCAACAACATGATCGAGTTGAAACTGCGTGCAGCGCAACCCTTTCATCATCAACTCATACAACTTCTACAACGGGTTTCTGCAACCCAATTTTCAGCCTGTGGATAATCAAGGTAAATATACGTTTACATAGGAGTTGGCATACCCAAATAAGCTGCATATGCTTTCCATAGAACACCCATGCACCTACATTCAAAGACCCACATGTGTTCCATAGAACTTTAATCATTTATCTTATCGATTATTAATAAGTAAAAATCTCACAGTTATTTGACAGAATGAAACTAAACAAGAGACAGCCCGAACTATATCAGTCGACACATAGAGATTACTATAATTATATAATATGGGGGTTAAAACTGAAATAAAAACATAACTGCAATTGGCTCTTGGGTATTGAGTGCTTTCAGTGATGTGAGATTTGGCCACAATAATGACCCAGCTTGTGTACAGTATCTACTGCATCGACAAAGGGTGGACACAGTATTCCGCTCCCCCACTCTCAAGGTCTCTTCCTGTTCGCAAATAAAGATGCCCGCAGCAAAATACCAGTGACTAAGGTTCCATCTAATTTTTCAGCCTTTTGTTCATGTAAAGGCAAAACCCACCCTCCTCTTACATTCAAATTCAAAGACATGCATATGCATGCCATAGACACGCATGCGCATAAAGAAAATATGCACACCGTACCATAAGCCATTATTTCTACGTGTTCAAGTATCGACAAAGTTATTCGGTCTAATATTTTCTACTTTTTTAATATATTAATCAAAGTAGGCACAGAAACATATACAATATTATACTTGTATACTTAAAAACAAAAGAGCGCACGTTCCAGGAATGGGTTATTAATATTGTTTATAAGCACATATAGAAACCCACAGGATAAAAAACACACAATATTAAAAAAAGTATATCAGTAGCAATAATAAATATCAATCTTTAAAAAACAAAAAAAAACAAAAAAAAAACAGATTTTGGTATACTGCCGACATGAATGAGTAGCTAGCAAGCCTGTGAAGTTAATTGTACTGTATAATGTTAGAGTCCTGTGTCCGTAAAAAGCCTTATAAGAGGCCAACCCATATCTTGTTGCAGTAGGAAGACAACAGGTATTCCACAGATGTGGTACAGATGTGCCTTGTTGTGAAACCCTTCTTGTATTTGTGTCTTATCACAATGCTTGTTTGTTTGTTAATTACTTTGGTTATGGCTGATATTCAGAATGTACTGAAACACTAATTAATGTGAATTATACAGGTAAAGGTATACGCCTACTTTTGACTCCTTAAAACAGTAGACAACCAATCATCAACTTAGCCCCGCCCAACACCAAATGCTGCCCCTTACATAAATTATCACATAAACTGTATTGCCACACTCACTGATCTTCATCAGAACTAACTCCTGTACTTTCAGATATCTTGTGTTTGAACAATGGATATATTAATCTTCTACGGCCACAAGAATCATCTTAGCTAAGAGCCTAGGGCTTGTTTTATAGTTGGCGCCTTCGCGAGTGCTAATGCTCGTGCACTTGAATCATACTTTTTGTGTGTATGGTCTGTGTTCAGCAACAGCTGGGCGTGGCTATGATGTGAACGGGTAGGCGTGACCATGACGTCATACCCTGCTTCACACACAACATATACATGTGTGTATATTTACATATAGATTTAAAAAAAAAAATCTAAATGTAGGATTGTGTGCAGAATTGGATTCAATGTCTGACTTGAGGAAATATAATTTTGGCGCCAATGAAATTGCAGCCTTACTGTGATTGGTTAATAGAGTATGACGTGCAATGGCAGCAGGGTGAAAAGACAATTTTCATGTCTTTCCTTTGATCTGCCAGGTCAAACACTCACTGCCGTACGTGCATCTGAAGTATAGAACATCAGGTTTAACACAGTCAATGATAATTGACGCGCGCTTGCTCACTATATTACAGCTCTAGGAAAGCAAAACTTGCCTGCTGCACCAACTCTACCTGAGACCCACAAAAACAAAAAGGATGAAGAGGGGAAAGAAAACAAAGCAGCACCCAAAACTCCAAAAGTGAAGAATACGGGACCCATGTGAAGATCACTATATCCCTTGGCTATGTATCTATGCAACCTGCTTCTGCACCAGATACCCCAATCCCCATCGCCCCCCAGCTCACCTTGCCCCGGAACCAGCTCAGCCCATGCTGACCTCACCCCGGCTCCATCTCAGCCTAAATCGTATTAACCCCCACCAAAGCAAAGCACTCCAGCAGCATTGCTGCAAATGGCAACTTGGTCAGACGCAGTTTGACAATTTTGAGTGAATTTGCAATTTTGAATTATGATCCCCCTGTACCACAGCATCCGGAGCAGAGATGGGACAGACAGGACACACTGGAAGGAAAACCGGACTTGATTTTAGAGGATGGACTAAATGACAAGAGGCATGGCTGGGCTCTATTCTAGGCCAACAGCAGCATGAGAGCAAGAGATCTAGCAGACCACCTGACCCGTATCTCCATACCAAACCCAGCTGGTGCTCAACATCGAAGAGGAAACTGTGGTTATGAACCCCTGTGATGCAGGGACAGATAGAAAAAACAAATAAGTGCGCACTAAAATATATACTTAATACAAAGTGTTAATTGTGATGTCAATTTAAATTAAAAAAAACCACACCCCACCATGTGGAAAAGGTAAATAAATATATACCAATGTAGATGAGCGTCTGCTGCTGTGTAAAGGGTAGCCCAAGACCCTAGAATCTAGTAACAAAAAAATAAACAAAGCGCACAACACTCATCGTGAAAAATGTAATAAACTATGTTTATATATAAGGTGTTTCAAGGTTATGCGTACATCAAGGTAGATTAATCAAGCATAGAGCCACAGAGTGGCAGTTACCAGCGTCTGCAACCAGGAACAACCAGAGCTTCACTCTCCTTTCCACCTACAGGTAGGTGAAATGCCAGATAATTGATGACTCTGCCACAGTCTCAATGTCCTGTAAATAGCGTCAATGCGCTTAGTGGATCCTGGGGAGTGGTTGTCCTATGCTCGCAAGTAGTACACAGGTTCCTCTGCAGAGCTCGCTGTGTTTCCCGATCAGTCAGGCAGCGTGACGGCGTGGTCCCGCGGGCCCTTCTGTGACGTGAAGAAGTGGCCTGTTGAGCTACGAAACGCAGCGTAGGAGAGATACCATTCAACCTATATATTTTTATTCATGTTCCAAGGTGTATTTTATTGTTTAATCCTTGTTTTCATCATCTTTTTGATATTTGCAGCAGGCTAATAAACATCAACCGCGATAATGAATAATAAAGGTAATGTATGCATTCAATTGTCAATACCTGGACTGCTCATGTGTTCCATACAGTTCGCATGCACAGAAATTCCATGATATGCATGCACAGAACCAGATTCGATAGAACATGCATGCACAGAAATTGGACATATTCTAAATTGGTGGTAGTGTAATTTAGGGGTGTGCTCTTTTCCCCGTGCACCCCCCCTGCCTGGTGTCCTCCCCTTATTACCTTGTCTCCGGCGTCAAATGACATTGAGTTGCCGAAGACAAGGTAAGGGAAATTGCCGAGACCTCACGCGCTCCCCAGGCATTTAATTTAAATGCCTTGGGGTTAGAGCACTGGGCTTCTGCAACCTCCCCCTCCCCCCCCCCCCCCCCTTTAGAATTTGCCCCTCTGGTTTAATTCATAATTTGCTTCTTGAGTATTAATAAATTATAGGCTAAAGCTGTAAAATTCCAGGCATAATTGAAAGCCCTGCTCTCTGATTGAATAATGCCTGGAATTTTAACCATTCAGTAATGCCCGGAATTTTTGCAGCTTGCAATGTGTTTATTTCCAGCCAATCAGCTTTCAGAACAGTTCTGAGACAGGGCAGGGGATTGGCCAGATAGCAGCAGGCAGTGACTCCTCCCCCTCCCTCCTTGAACAGAGCTTCATTTTGAGTTGAGGAGTGAGTGTTTGCAGCTACACAAAGTAAGTGGCTGGCTGCAGTTTGTTTGGAGCTGTAGTGCTGCAGTGTAGGTGTACACAGGGGGCGGCAGTGTGTGGATATAGATAGCTGCAGTGTAAGCGCATATAGGAGGCGCTTTAAGGTATTTACCATTTTATTTAAAAAAAAAAAAAATCTATATAACTATACAAAAGTGCATACATAATTTATAAAAAAAAAAAAGCCTACATTTAGCCCATAATCCCCTCAGAACAAGGCATTACTGGCCAATAATGCCCTGGCTACGTTAAAGGCCCTCGGCGCAATTCTTCCAGCCAGGGCATTATTGGCCAGTAATGCCCTGTTCTGAGGGGATTATTACTTAAACACTTACAATTATTTAACAGGTTTAACTGCATAGGAACCATCCCAAAGATGGTGGTTGAAGATTGAAATAACTGTTTCTCTGAACTGTCATTTACTGTAATAATAAAAATTCATACTTTACTCATCTGAAGTTTTATGGGGAATGTGGTGTTACAATGAAATAAATGATATATCATGGGAATAAGGGATGGGTTACATTGCATTTAAAGACACTGGTGCCATCTATCATTACTGCAGAGTACTACGACCAACACAAATTCTATTTTTTTTTTTGCAGTCACGGTCACCCCGCAAAACAAATAATTGCTGGGGATTCAGACATGGCTTCACAGTGGCAGTAAGTATTACTACATCTGTATGGCAGTGGACCTGAAAAAAAACAAAAACACACACAAAAAAAAAGCAAGTTATAGTTTAACATTATCTTAAGTGGGATTGTCCCTTTAACATGCACCGACCGCTCAGCCATGTTTCATACAGTATTACACTTTAATGCTGTAATTGAATATGCAAATATTCAACATATAGACAGCTTAATCTACTTATTAAAAAGCTTCAAACCATCTCTATTTATTCAAGATAAAATAAATGTAAGCTCAGTCTAAATTTCAAGTTGCTTTACCACATGAGAAATAGTGAACTAATGTATTATGCCCTAATGCCATGAACAAAGTGTGCAATTGCAGTGCAACCCATTGAAATGAACAAAAAAAGGGACACGTACTGTATTCTTTCTACACTACAATCCTATAACTATAGCAGCAGTGCCAATGGTGCCTTAAAACAGGGGTGCACAAACTTTCCTTAATGCGCCGTCTCGCAATCCCCCCTCCCCCGGCGTGAAAAGACAGAGTAATGTGACCCACGGCGTCATTTGCCGCCGGTTGCCATGGAGACGTGTCACTGGAAACAAGAAGTTAGAGGCCTTGAGCGATACCCGGCATTTATTTTAAAAAATCACACCCCTGCTTTAACAGATGATTTATAATTAATCATGTTCCAACTACATATATACAAACTGCAGTAATGGATTTCTAGAACAAGGCTCCTTCACACCACTTATTGCAAGCCCATGTTTACTGTAAAACATTTTATAAATAAAATATAAAGGAAGTAACACATTGAGAGTTACCTCTCGTTTAAGTATGTCCTTGCCATAGTTATGATGACAAATATATCGTTAACGGTAACAGGCCTGGGCTCCACCATTGTATTTCTTTCCAGATCTGTACAATCCTCTTGTTTGTCTAGAAATCCTTCAATACACAGGCCAATGTTAATGAGCAGATAGGGAAAACTCACATTAATTTTTATACTCTTACCTGTTGAATAGTGCGACCGAGCGACTATACAGATGACTGGGTTGCAGAGGGAAGGGGGAATAGAAGGACCCTTCCATTTCCCGATTATCAAATGTAAAAAATAAAAGCTTCTATTAAATTCATTTTGTTAAAATTTAGACCGTGGTTTGTTGCTGGTAAATTGAACATTAAACAACTTGATACAGAAACTGTACAGTTATGAACATTGCTTCTTACACAAGCCCAGAGTCCCTATGATTGAAGTCAATACATTTATTAAATCAAATATTTGCCAATATTGATGAACCATCTCAACAGGTCACTTCACAAAAAACATAGAACAGATACCATTCATAGGTCATAACTCTTTGCCCAGGACATACTTGAAAACAAGAGGTAACAATTATGTACGGGTAAAAAAACATTTTATAAATAAATACTGTTCCTTTATATCTTGGCACTCCAACACCATAACCTGGAGTTACCATCAATGCCAATTATATGCTAGTTAGCCATTACGTCAGAAATTGAACATTAACGTAGCAACAAATTAGGTCAGATTGAGAAATCAGAAAACTGTACACACAAAAAAAACAAAACAGGCTTTATAGGGGCAAGTAATGAGAAAGCAGAACAGGTGTCTTGTCTGAGCAGTAGGGGATGTCAATGTTGTGTATTTTCTAGTTAAAGCTGGTACAGAGATTGATTAAAGCTGAAGGAAGGGATAGATACAGAGTGGCATTTGGCAGTGCATAATCTAACAATGTGCAAGACGTAATAGTCATGATGCACCCACAAATGTGTGGGATGGAAACCTGCCCAAAAGCCGTAGTATTAACAAGACAGGTGTATTTAAGCGAGACTTGATTTAAGTCTCTTTAAATTAAAATTGATAGATTTGCTTCATGTGTAAAAAGTGTGTCATTCAGGCTATAATGCCTGGTAACAAAAAAATAAGTTGTACTATAAACAATACTACTAGAAAAGCACAAGTCCAGACACTGTTCAAATGGAAACATACTTCAATTTATTAAGTACATATCACATCTAGAACGCTGAAGTTGAAAAACAATTTGAAAAGACAAATTTTTAAAGCTCTTTAGGAATAGAATACAGGGACAAGAATCTTAAGCACTTTTAATATGCCTATAAATGACCTTGCTCTGATGTAGAGATCTTGTCCCCAACGTTGTGCCTTTAATCAGTGAAAGGATGAAACGGCATATAAAAAAGTAGTCTAATCCCTTAACCAAGAGCAAAGTTACTCCAACAGGGAAGGTGTTAGAACACAACTAACCATCCAGATATGTGCATCAGGCATGTATTGTATATACAAGCAGTTCTACTCCTGAGGGGGGAAAAAATAATAAAAAAATAAAAGTTGCTCTCACCCATGTCTACATACATTGCAATGCTTTCTGCAAAATATAATGGTATGGGGACTTACTAGTCATGAGAAGCCATTCATATACAAGCACACCCTCTAATTTTAAGATACAAAAGTCCCTCTTTCAGATGACAAGATATTACATGTGTACGCTAGCCTACTGAAGTGACGTTACAAAGTTTAAAACAAGCCCGAAATGATTTAAAGGCTGAAAAAATTGTTTATTTTAGATGTCCCAACAATCCCCTTAATGTAAACAAAAATTATTCATCTATCCATTCTTTTTTCGGGCTTATGCTCCCTCGTATGCTTCTGGATGGTGAACGACTGCAAGAAACAAAGATTGACATGAGGAACAAATAGTGATCAGAAATAACTATTTAGTAAAAAGGAACTTGAAAGGTTACTGTATATGGCCCCAGATGGGCTTGTTCCCAAGGGATTCATTGACAGCCAAAGATGCAGTCATTGCTGTACAAGAGTGGTGGGAAAGAGAAACCCACACAACTTACCTTCTTTTTATAGATGGCGATCTGGACTTTGATTTACTATCAGACAAGAAACAAAAAAAGGTCAGTGAACAGCCAGACTAGAACAACCACTGAACAAAATGGGTTCTTTTAGGAGCAGGGGTGAGCAAACTTCTGTTCACGCCCCCGTCTGCTCCCCCTCCCCCCCACCCCCAGTCCTTATCTGCTCTCTGGCTTCGGCAGCAACATATGAAGTCACAATGTCATGTGATGGTGCGTTGCCATTTGAGCCGCATTTTCATGGCGACGCACCCGAGAGCAGGTAAGAGAAGTTAAAGGCCTCACCCAGCATTTAATTTAAATGCCTTGGGGAAGGGTGCAGGCTTCTGTAACGGAAGTGCCCCCCCAATGAAAATATCAACCCCCCCCCCCCCCCTGCACACCCGTTTTAGAGCAACATTATCCAACACAAGCCAGTTTCTTTCAGGGTGCACAACAAGGACACTCAGCATAGTGACAGACATGGGGTACATACAAATTTATGTCTGGTGCTTCTAAGCTGCCCAACAGTCTTTTAAAAGATGCAGCACCAACACTGGGGAAGAAAATAAATAAATAAATAAAATAGTAATGACAGTGAGCTTTAGATTTTTAAACTACACAGGATTCGAGATGGGCAACATTCAAATCCACTGCAGACTTGCCATTTCCTTTCATTTACAGACAGGTCGTTAAAAAACAAACAAAATTACCCCCGTCCCACGAAAAACCACAGACCGGTTCAGATAGCCAAATCTGCAATAGGATATATTATGGGAGTATATAATTAGGGGTGCCACCTCAAATCTAAGCCATTGTGTTGTAGGCAGAGTTTGGCAAAGCCTGTTGCTTTTCACACTGCTGATTGAGGGGTGGATAGGATGTTTTTGGGACCTGTAGTACTACTGCATATACTCCCTAATTACAGTACTACAGGTCCCAAAAACATCCTATCCCTTCCCTCAATCAGCAGTGTGAAAAAACAGAGCGGAAGTGGGAGCGACAAAATGGATGCACAGATTCAAATGTCACAGAATGGATTACTATTAAATCAGCCAGGATATTTCAAAATATCTGCACACTGATTCTGATGAATCTGCTCAGATCTAGGAGCACCCAATCTGCAGATTGTGGATTGATTTGTACCCAAATCCACTGCTTGTCACTATGCCGGTTTGCACATCTCTACATAGTGAATTATTAGTTTTATGGAGCTGTAATACAGACAACTGAATTAAGATTGCCCTCTTTACTCATCAACCCAAAGTATTTTAAAGAGTTACATTAACGTCTTACCGGCTCCTTGGACGTGATGGTGACCTGGACCTCGATCGGGATCTCGTCCTTAAATGCAATATGAAGATATTGTCAAATCAAACACTTCACAGGGGGCAGAACCACAGTGGACCAACAACGTGTATTAAGTCACTTGCACACTGGATGTTGTGTCAACAGGGAATTTGTAGCACTTACCTGGATCTTTTCACAGAAACAGATCTGGATCTGCGTGGGCTGCCAGACCTGGACCGGCGAGGAGAGGCGGATCTTGACCTGCGTGGAGAAGGAGACCGGGATCTGAAAAAAAATAAAAATGATATAAAATCAGTTTGTGATTAAAGGATGAACACCAATGCAATGTAGAATTCATGGACAGACCTCACCAGTCTAATGTGGTTGTTTTGGCATTTCTGCCAACATGAGAAAGTGTATATTTTCCAATTGAAACTCACCTCCTCCCACGGCTTCTGCTGCGTGAACGAGAATATCTTCTTCCTCCACGGGACCGTGAGTGAGACCGAGACCTAGACCTGAACAGTTGAAAACCAAAGTTATTTTCAGTTCAAAATGCCAATTTCAACACGGTAAGCTGTATTACCAGGCAGACATTTAGCAGTGTCTGAACAATCAGGAAGCCTATTAGCCATGAACAGATTTAATACCTAGGAGAAACAGGTTAAAAAGGAGATCAATCTTACATTAACATTAAATATTCAATGTAAAAATAAGACACTATAATTTGTAGGTAAAATAAACCTTGCAAGTCTGCAGGTCGACCCTCTTTGGCCCAAGGTCTAGAAGATCTAGACGGTCTAGAAGGATCTACCAGCCGATCGCTGCATCTACTGTAGGTTCTTCAATCTAACGACGATCAAACTGACAGCCAAATGAGCCGGGTGAGGCTTGATTGACGTATGAAGGTTTTTCTAGGTGGGAATGTGGTCAATCTGGTGTTCTTTTCTAAACCGGAGGGGAGCCCCAATTGTAAGCCAATTTTACTCATACGGCGATCACCGTAGGTCAAAGTTTCTGGCCTCTACTGAATCTAGGTGTAGAAGGCTCGAGGGAATCTGGCCTCTTATGCTGATCACCTCAAGGTCTAGCAGAATCTTAATGTCGGATTTGCAAGGCGCCTCAGAAATCTTAAGGCTCGTGACAGTCTGAATCAAACGAAGAAACCTGTAAGGTTTTGACCAGGTTGATTATTAATATTTCAACATGTGAAAAGTAATTACACAAGCCATAAAGCACCGGGAAAAAAAACAAAACAAATAAATAAACAGCAGTCCACCCTTAAATTTGTTGCTATAACACAAGTGTTTCATGCTGGGCATTTCAGCAATTGCCATCACACACTGCAGCACCCAGAGAGCAGTGCTCCAGTTAATAAATTAAGCACAAGTAATGCCATATCCTTTTAGGGCTTGTTCTTAAAAATTATTAAAGTTAACTTGGAATTTTCTACTATAACACTTGGTCTGCAGGCACTTACATGCGACTAAAGCAGATATTGTACCCACATTTTAATGGTTCAATTTTTAGAACATAGTTTGTGCTTTGGTGGTTCAGAAAATAGTTTCACTCCCGTCTAAAGTAACCTGCCAATGTTAAAATTAAATCTCTGGAACTGCTGTTTAAAGGGGCAGTTCCCCTATTTTCTTTTTACATCGGTGGAAAGCAGGTTTTTTTTGGAGCTCAACAGTGTTGGCTTCAGCTCTGGAGTCCCAAGGATACTTAGCGGGGGAAAGTGTCGCATTTAACATCCCCTGCAGGGGAAACAAAAAAGTGTGCTTCAATAGCAATAGAAGTAACTTGCGGCACCTTTCCGAGTATGTATCCCAGGAACTGAAATATATAGCCTAGGCACTTTAATTCCCACCTATATCAAAAGAAGCATGGGGGGCTGTGCCTTTAAAACCAGCGTTCTTTACCCACTATACCCAACTAAGCTCTCTAAAAATGAAAGTTAAGTTATCCCCCCTCCCAATAAATAAAGATACCTGCTCCTTCTATGTCTACTATACCTCTGACAGTCATATGCATAATGACCCTTTTCACCACACTCATAACATCTGTCACTCGGATCAAAGGGACGTCGCGCCGGTGGTCTATCATATCGGGATCGTCGAGGCATGCCGGTCGACAGCTCTACACGAACTCTGGATCCACAGATCACTCTAGGAAAAGATTGAATTAATCACTTTCAATGTATAAAATGGACAGAGTTTTATAAAGCCCATAAGTCCTACCCAATACCAACATAAGTCAGTAGACCAACCACATTGTGTACATTTGAAACACAAGATAGTATGTAGTCCTTCTAATATTTCAACATGGTACACAATGACTAAAGGTGTGGTTTTACTTGCATTTAATCTCATCCTGCAATTGATTGGTGCATAATGTCTGGTTGAAGCGTGAATTAAAAAATGTTTTACTCTTCCAATACAGCGTTGCAGTACACAGGAGAAGGAGCGGCTCAGTGAGTAAAGACACTGACTGGCACTGAGTCAATTCCCAGAGTCGGCTCCTTGTGACCTTGGGCAAGTCACTTCATCTCCCTGTGCCTCAGGCACTAAAAACATAAGATTGTAAGCTCCCCGGGCCAGGACCTGTGCCTGCAAAATGTCTCTGGAAAGCGCTACGTAAAACTAGCAGCGCTATACAAGAACATGCTATTATTATTATAATCATCACAGAAACTCCCCCAAATAATGCAACCTTGCAAACGATGTTCAATCCACTGTACTAGTAGTCATGTTATTTTCATTATACTTACTTTCCATCTAATCCCCGTACAGCATCTTCAGCATCTCTTGTGTCTTCAAACTCAACGAACGCAAACCCAGGGGGGTTTCTTGCAATCCACACCGTGCGCAAGGGCCCATAGTAACTGAACGCTCGCTCCAGCTCTCCTTTGCCAGCGCCAGTCCCTAGGTTACCAACATACACCTTCGCCTCTGAAGAAGAAGGGAGAAGAGTCAAGTACACATCATAAAGGCAGATCACGGAGGATAGTCCATTGAAAAGCCAAATCTAACTATAACTAAAGATGTATCCAAGGCGATTCAGCGCTATTCAGATTTGTCCAATAAAGACATCTATAGAAATACCCCCCCATCCCATCCATATAACAGGAAATACAACTATGATTATATTTCGCTAGTTGGCAGCAAAACTTTGGGATTTTAACACGGTGATGAGCAAAGGGGGTAACACCTCGTGTACATAGTTACTTTAGCCAGGGTCACATGCTTCACATAATGCGTGTACACAAACAAGCGTGTCTGCGGGACAAATACCCGCTCACCCTATATAAAAAGGATAAATAACAGCGATTAAGTGGACATGGTAAGAGCAGCTCAGTCGCCATTAACCGCTTGCGCTTCACAGGCACAAAGCGCCCAGACACGTGACCCGGGCACACTACAAAATGGCGGCCGGTACTCCCCGCGCCACAAGCAACCGGAACGGCGGGCGGAGTACATCTGCCTCACCGGGTCATTCGCCGTTTATTTTTTTGTTAATCGCATTGACCCGGCTGGAGGGGCTCAATGAGCACACTTACCTCCTCCGTATCGCCCATAACGCGACATGTTTCCACCTCCAGCACGCTTCCTCCCAAATCGGGATCCCAACGGTTGACTGGGGCGCATGCGCGTCGACCCGCCTTTTATAGGGGGAGCCAACGGTCGGGCGCGCGCTTGCAGGAAGGCAGCGGATTGGTTGGAAGCGAGCGTGTGGGGGTGGGAGCGGGAAGGGACGTTGGTTTCCATAGTGACGCAGCCCTCTCCAGTCAACCTAACCAGTGCGCACAGGCCATCGTGACCTCATAATATTGTCACTTAGCTGCTTTGTTGTTGTAATAAAGTCTTAATCGGAGTAGGAATAATATGAAAATACCACATCTGTCTTTCTAAAATGTGCTACCTGCCAAATATATATATATTTGCCGTTTGCATGAAAGAATGAGCAGATGTGTATAAAAATACCTGCGTTAAACACTGGGATACACCAGCACAACACGAAACAAGCTCCAGTCACACAAGAACAAAGATTATAGCTAACTAATAATGACATTTGTTTCCTGGTTCATAGCAATCAAAGTAAAGCATAAAACACATTTACTAGATCCCAGACCATTCATTGTAGTATTTGCATCTCCACTTGTATGGTAAAAGCAAGTAATGGCCGCCTTTCAGTTTCAATCATTCAGTTATAACTCAGCAGCTATAATGTATTCTTATATTACTACGGTTGCCTATTGTTACAGTTTGCAGCTCAAACTGCTGGAAACATTGGCAACATATTATCACAAACAGGAAAGTGTGGCAAAGATCTTGCACTGCTGAGGTGGCGGACTACAACCTCATATAGTATACTACAGAATTAATTGATTAAAAAAAAAAAAAAAACACTATGGGGCCTATGCAGAGAGCTGCGAATTTTCGAAATTCGCCATTTTTTGGAGATAATCGCGCAGAAAACAGCAGAAAATGGAGATTTCCGAAAAACGCGCCAATTTTTCTTTTCTATTTGTAAAACTCGCCTCGCGGCTGGCGAGAACCGCAATCTCGCCAGTTTAAAAAATATCCGTATGCAGAGAGGCGCGAACGGCATCTAGCGGCTGTTCGCGCCAATAAAATGGCGCGATTGTCTCCGTTTTGCCTCGCCAAAAAAAACTGCCGCTCGCGGCCATTGCAAAGGGGAAAAAAAAGGCGCGAATTTGTTTTAACACATTTCTGAAGCGCGCATCTCGCCAATTTAAACTCGCCAGACGCATCCATGTTAAACATAGCAGAATTCGCACTTTTCTGCATATGGAGATTAAAACTCTCCAAAAAAGCTCCTTTTTATTAAATTCGCCAATTTTAAAATTCGCTGCTCTCTGCATGAGGCCCTATGTAAGATATTGAATGTTTTGCTTCTTATGGGTTGGCACTTGGATATCTGTAAACATATCTGAACATTAAAACGCCAAAACATCTCTTTATTTATTTAGAGCGTGCCCTCGAACCCTGCAATTTCATAAAAGAAAATGTCATTTCTGTTGAGCTAATGAATTAGAGGAATGATGTCTTTAGAAGACCTTGTGAAGAAGAAAAAAAAAAATTCTTCTTATAAGAAATAAAAAAAGTAAGCATGGCACAGGCCTAATTTGTTCTATTCAATAAAAGGAAAAAAAGACAGTCAGAATAAAAAGGACTAAAAAACAGTGCTCTAGAAAGAAAATAAATAGTGTAGAGGCTACATGAACAAGAAAACACTCATACAATGGGCGATACATTACTAGGCAGCAGGAGGAACATATCATTGTAGAAGTAAAACTAATTAACTGCATTTTTGGCCTAAATGCACTTCCTGATTTGGAATTTCTTAATATTTCTATTGAAAAACTCATTAGACACCTAATCTTCAGAACATGTAATATTAAAATACATTCCTTTGTAAATACAGATTTTTTTTTCCTGTCAAAAAGAACATTTAATCGCCTTTTCCTCAGTACTCAAAGAATGTAGTTAATGATTCTTACCTCTACGACGACGATATACAAAATTACTGACCAATTACATGCTTTTTGTTTATATGAGATTATAAAAGCCTTCTATAAACCTCTACATTTCAAATGCAATAAAAAAAAAGATGCATCTGTAATTGTCAATCAAATACTGTTCATCTGTAAACAAGTATCTATTTGCCAACTAACTCTAGGTCAACAGAGTGCTAAAAGTAGTTTTTTACTCCGATGTTTTTTTATATTATACCAAAGCTGCTTACTGATCAGCAATTGGGAATACAAAACCATTATTTTGTATTCCCAAGACCATCATTATCACACTGTTGATATGGAGTTTATTTGGGAGACATCGATTTATCAAAAGCAGCCCTGTTCTTGAGCAATACATTTTATTTGGCATCTGCAAAATCAGACTTTAGATACCTTTAACACACACACACAAAAAAGTAGCTACCAGTGTAGGGGGGAAGCACTTAACATATGAAGTGTGTTACTTAAATAAAAATAAAAACAGGTCTGTAAAATAATTCCACTTTCTAATTCCAATGATATATATATTTATACCAACATATTCCTCATCATCTGTGTAATAGATGCAGGCGAACGGATGGAATAGTGCTTATATAATTAAATAAAGCACACTTTAAGCACCGTTTGAGAAGAATAAAAGGACCTGTGGATATCATTGCGTGTCTGTGTTTAAGCTTTATGTGCTAATATCTTAGGCTGGTTCTATAGTGCGGCCGCGTGCTACGCCGTGTGCGCGCAAGGCCGTTATAGATGGCTGAGGTTAGTCAGCCCTTTTATATAAGGGCCGCGCGCACACGGCAGGGAGCGGGGAGCCGACAGAGTATATATATACTATATATATATATATATATATATATATATATATAAAAGTGTGTGTGTGTACAAATATAATAAATATTTTATACCAATGTTTTTTAAAAATAAATTACGCACGCACGCACGATATAACAGCCCTTATGCTACATGTATCAATGTTTTAATGTGTATGTATTCTTGGGGCTATTCACTTAGGCTGAGCTTATACTCAGCACGATGGTGCTGGCGCATGCGACAAACACAAATGGCTAACCCCTATGCGGCCGCTCCTAGTGCGCACCCGATGGCGGGTCCGCGTTTTGAAAAGACGAAAACATTGTCTTTTCAAGCGCAGTCGAGTGACGTCAGCGTCACGTGAGCAGTTCAGCCAATGAGGGCGAACCTGCTTCGTGACGCATCCGCCACGCCTCGCCAATCTCCTGCAGCCAAGTTCACACATCGCTTGGGCGAGAGGCGCCCGCGATGCGATGAGTGCACACGGACTGTAATCACGGCCTTAGCGTTTTAGAGTTCATACGTTTAGCCAAGGCATGTTTTGTAGTAAATAGGAAAATGCACTGCGCTTGTATCAAATCTACAAGTAGACTAGTCATTTCAGTCAAATTGTATTTTGTGACATATGATGCTAATTAATGTAGTGAGAGTACAGGGCATGTGATTAAATAGGCTGTGTTGTTATTGTTAGTAAATCAAACAGAATAATATTAACATTAACTCATATAATCTCAGCCTTGGAGAAAGCGTGCATACGCGAAACGGTCGTCGGCGGAGGCTGATCATCACGCAGTGGCTCTTGTCACGGCAAGCTCTGCATATACCTCAGCTCTATATATATAATTATATGAGTTAATGTTGCGATTGTGGCTTGTGGTTCCGAACACCACATAGACTTATACCCAATCTAGTGAGAGGAGCTCGACCTAGCAGGACAATTTACAGAGCCTGCAACTGATACACTGATCGCATGCATTTGTAACCACTGCCTGATTATACAAACGGTATGTGGTTCCTATGCAATACTAATCTCATATATCCTGATATTAATCAAGGATCTTTTTAAGTGTCTAGCCTACAATAACCAGGGGTACATTCGGCTGATCTGTTTAAGCATAGTCACCTCCAAATAGTGAAGACTTTACCACTAGATAGCACTTTTTTCTGCAGCAGACTGACAATTGATTTAACTAATTCAGCTGCATTAAGGTGAAGGGAATATATCTCTTCAACTTTGATAATAGCCCTCCAACATTACAATAAGGAGGGATTACTTAGTGCTAATATATTACCCCATATACATTGTATATGGTGATACAGGTCTGTGTGTAAAGCTTTTTAACTATATAGTTATTTAGCACATATCTCATCACACCCTGATTATAGCAGGCTTCTGTCTGGTCATTTTTATTCTCATTTATGTACACCCCTTTATTTTAAGAGATATACCATTAAAATTATTTTTAATCCTTATCACTTACCATTACTATTACTATTTACTTTAGAGTTATAGAGTGCTACCAGCTGAGTCCTTTTCCTTTTGTGTATTCTTTATTCAATAAGAGCTTGTAAAATGTTTAGCAGAGCTCTTTACATATAATGGCTCTACATTTATGACTATCAGAAAAGTGAAAACCGGAGACCAACTCAGGGCACAAATAAAGGTGTGAAACTGTTTACAGTGCCTCAGGATTTGCAACTCTGCATTTTTAATTGCTGCAGCAGGGCAAAGAAAATAGGGAATACGCCCATGGAAACACCTGGTTCGATTAGTGTTAGCTCAGGTAACACAGGCAAACGGAAGACGCGGTATCAGGACGAGCTTTATCAGTGTAGATTGGCAGAAACACAAGGTCATTGCCTTGGTTTTTACTTTCTTAAATAGCTTCCCCGCCTGTGTGCGCACATCATTGTGTCTATATGTGCATCACAGTGTGTTAGAGAAATTGTGCTGTGGCATTATGTTGGTTTTAGGAGTCACATTGTAGAGGGATTTGCCTCACATGCTGCATGCTTCTTTGTAACATAACATAAGCAAGTGCACTTATCTCTAGTTTATGGTTCAATTAACAAATACAATCATTGCCTTTCATTGTTGCCATGATTGGGCTAATCTGCTTGTATCAGAGAATATGGAACCACTACCGCCATCTCTGAGGTGTCGGGCCCCCCAAAATAGGTGTTAATGTTAAGGTTAGTTTGTGTGTTTATAATTGCTGTTGCAGGGCAAAACTGTAGATCCCTGTAAACATGCCCCTTTTCATGTAGTGTTCCCTCATTACCTTTTGTATGTATTGTAACTGTTTATGTCAGATCTCTGTACCATGCTGGGGAATATATTAGACCTTTACAAATAAACAATAATAATGTTGCTAGGAGCGCTACCTCTGCACCCAAACTCAGAAATCCGTGCATTAAAAGCCGCTTCACAAATGCTGATTTGCGGCTACACAAAGTACTCTAGGATGTTTAGACCATTTTATAGGATTTTGCCCCTTTCCCCCCCCACTCTTGAAAATAGCCCCCTTTAAAAAAAATGCTTGCACTGTCTGACTATTGGGATCAAATGTGAATCCAAAGCCAGGACTGAACACACACATAAACTGCATATATGTGCAAAATTTTATTTATGCACACATGTCATTAAATGCATAAATGTGTCACCCTAGCAGATAGCACTCATTTGAATTTAGGCAGACTACTTTAGTGGCTCTGCCATAGGTACAACAGAAAACTACAAAACAGAGGGTTGTGGGTACTGCAGCAGCCCTGATATGACATCAGTGGAGGATGCGTCCTGCATGTGGATTTGCTAGAGAGCTGGAAGGGACTGGATGTGAGTGAGCCAAGGGAGATCTCTCTCGTGTGTGTGTGTGTGTGTGTGTGTGTGTGTGTGTGTGTGTGTGTGTGTGTGTGTGTGTGTGTGTGTGTGTGTGTGTGTGTGTGTGTGTGTGTGTGTGTGTGTGTGTGTGTGTGTGTGTGTGTGTGTGTGTGTGTGTGTGTGTTTTTGTTTGTACGTGTTTTTGTTTGTACGTGTTTTTGTTTGTACGTGTTTTTGTTTGTACGTGTTTTTGTTTGTACGTGTTTTTGTTTGTACAGTGTACTCGGCGCTTTATAAAAGAGACAGTACAGTAATTAATACAAGAAGTGCTGACCATAGGAATGGAAATCTCTGCCCCGTAGAGCTTTGATAATGCAACTATTACTATCAATTATTTGTAGGGCAGCAATATGCCGCAGCGTGGTACAGAGGGATGTAAATAACAGAGCAACTACTTTCTTTTTAAACTAAATGTATGATATTTTAGTTTGTTGGTCTTGACTGTTTTGCGCATACAGCATTGCTATGGGATAGTGTTTTGATACTTAATTTCATTATAACTTTCATAGGGTGTAATCCTAGTCCTGAGCATAGGTTTGTCAACATCTGTTTATTTCTACATCCTTCTATCATTATGGAATCTGGTTTTCCTGTTGAAGAAATAAAAATATGATTTGGCCACTCTCAATATGGAAAGTCCTGCCCTGGAGAACATACAATCTAAGTGAATACATTTTATTGTTTGGTCCCCTGTTTTGGGTAACTCTAGATGTGACTTATTTTTGTTTTGTGGCCTGTTAAAAGTGGATGTTTTATGTAAATTGCTAAGGACTTGTTTTTAGCCTGGGCGTGACTAACAACTTTATAATTAATGCAACGTGCTTTCCTTAGTTGGGTAAGAATTCTTAAGAAAATCAGTATGTATTGTATATTACATGACATTTCTTGTTGCACCCTTTTGACCTTTTTGTCTGTGGTAGAGGCTATTTACCGGCGTTCTGGGTAAATAATGGATTTTGTTTATCATCTGCACCTTGTTCAGCCTAAGGCTGGGGGGGAGAAGTGCTGAGGCGCGCTGACGCTCGCCTGCTGAAGCTGTGCGATTTCATGCACATGCAGGCGATCCAGCGGGCGCGATTGGGAGGCGGGGCAGTGACGTCGCTGGGCCAATCGCCCGCGACGCACTGACGTCAACGTCACGGCACCGTGACGTTGACGCTGTTTCGCGCTGATTGGATGTTTTCAGCCGACAGCGCGCTGAAAAACAGCTTGGCTGTCGGCTGAAAAATCCAACTCCTCAGCATGCCTGCGGACGCTCGCGTGAGCCCCTGCATCCTCATTGAGGATGCAGGGGCTCAGCGCGAAGCGTCCGCACGGCTTGTCCTTCTATGGACGCAGCCTAACGCTTAACCAAAAAAGATTTAAAAAAACACTGCGGTAAGGAACCCTATAATTATATTGTGAAATTCTGCAGAACCCCTCTCTAATGGCGTGCCTGATATCAAATGCATTGTAAGGAACCCCAACCCTCTCTAATAGTGCGTCTGAGATCGGGTGCATTGTAAGGGCTGGGACCCGCGGCGCGGGCGGCTGCACGGTCTTTCTCCACCAGCAGGGGAATCCTCCCGAGCCGGTCCCCCCTGGCTGCACAGCTCACTACACGCTGTGACGCGTCAGCCGCTAGCGGATAGAAGAGAATTGTGATCCCTAGCGTCGACGCGTCACGTGGTGTGGCTGTGAGCCAATGAGGAGGGGAGGCTTCGGGAGGAGGAGAGGCTTCGGGGAGCGGGGAGGAGTGTGGAGTGAAAGCAGCGTGAGTGCCTGTCTGTGTGTGTGTGTGTGCCTGAGTGCGTGAGTGCCTGTGTGTGTGTGTGTGAGAGAGTGCCTGCGTGTGTGTGTGTGTTGCTTACCATCAGCAGCTCCAGCCCGAGCCGTGGAGGGAGGGAGGGAGGGGGGGGGGGGGGGAGAGTAGCGGGTCCCTCCGCTCAAGCCACGCCCCCCTCCCTGTCAAGCCTCCCACTCCCGTCCCGCTCCGGCTCCCTACAGACTGCATATCGCGGTCTGTGTATGTCAGCGCCCCGCCTGTCTGCAGTGCGGGCGCGCTGACGGAGGGAGCGGAGCCTTAGCCTAAGGCTGAGCTCAGACAGGCTGCTACGCTACCGCGCCTCTCTGCTGGGTGATGTGATCATCCCCAGCAGACAGAATGACGCGATTGGAGGTGGGACTTTAAAAAACAAAACTGTGTGATTGATTGTGGCTGGCGAAGTACACGTGACGTGGCTGCCACTTGAAGAAGACAACTGAAGTTGTGATTTCAAGTGCAGCGGCGACAACGCTGTACTTCGCTGCCGGGGGTCGTTTTCAGTTTGAAAACTCCCACCCACCAAAGCGAAAGAGTGGCGAGCGTGCGCGCGCGCACACACGTCACATCGCAGCCTGTCTGCACTTAGCCTAAGGAACCCCAACCCTCTCTAATAGCGCGTCTGAGATCAGATGCATTGTAAGGAACCCCAACCCTCTCTAATAGCGCGTCTGAGATCAGATACATTGTAAATTCTTCTATATTTGGTACAATTTTTAAATGCGCATGGAGGCCCCGCGCTCTTCCCCCAAAGCATTTAAATGAAATGCCGGGGGGAGCGTGTGCCAAATTCCCTTACCTGGTCTCCGGCGTCTTCTGGCGACACGTCGCCATGGCAAAGCTGCGTCACAAGATGCCGGCGAACAGGTAAGGCTACGCTTATAGTGCCGCCGACGCAGAGATCGCGACCAATCCGTTGCGCTTACTATAAGCGCACGCGACGGCGGCAATGCATTTGTTTTGCCGTCGCGTTGCTGTCGCCGGCACTATAAGCGCAGCCTAAGGGGGCGTGGGGGAGAGCAGACAGGAGGGATACATCATCTGTGGTCTAAATTTAGCATACGTTGACCTTGATGGACGCATGTCTTTTTTCAACCTCATCTATGTAACTATGTAATAGCTTTGCAGACACGCCAAACCTAACTACGAACATCACAGTAGCAAATATCACAGAATACAGTATGCACTGTTTTTTCATTAGTTTTCAGTTTGGTAGCCATATCTTCGGCTGCGCTTATAGTGCCGGCGACAGCTACGCGACGTCGCAACAAAACAAATGAGGCAGAGAGGCATCAAATAATTTGTCTATAATCTGCGTTGTTTTCTATTGTCCTTGCATGGTGAGATAGACAGCAACATTTTTATATAATTTTTTTTAAGTGTTCCTATAAACTATACAATATGCGTTGAATAATTAGAAAAGGTTCCTGCGAGAGGAAACCGCCCATTGTTCACCATTCTAGAACATTTATTTTTGAAGTTGAATTCACAAATCCATCATTGCAAGGCAGCTGCAGGTTTCACTGGGAATTGCTATAGTTGTCATGGTCCTTATCAGCTGTTAATTTATGTTATCACCTTCGCTGCATGCTGGAACTGCAATCCATTGCAAACTTTACCACAGTATATAGAGTGTTGTGTTATGTCCATAAATTAGCAATATAATATTGTCACTCCAAATATTATTATTTTTTTCTCTCCTGTGGGTTACATTGGCCAAATGAAACGCCCAGCATTTATCTAATGGTGTTTTTTGTGTTGCATTATTCCAGCAGAGTGATTGTTAAGAGGTATGACTGACTGGTGTAACAAAACCCCCCTGGAGTGGCAAGCTTATGTCAACAAAGAGGTGAAAATCTCCACTGATGAGAAGCATGAATACCAAGGATGGGTTGCAACCATTGATCCAGTTTCTGCAAAGTAAGTACAGGGATGTGCTTAGCACTTGCTGTAGTTGGCCAAGGACATATTGCTTGGCTATGAATACAGCCTATTATTTATTTATAACGTGTCCACATATTCCGCAGTACAGTAGGGTCGGAGGGAGATAACAAAAAGATTAACATACAGTAGGTCAGGACGGCTCTGCTCAAAGGAGCTTACAATCCATATGGAAAGGATCAGTGCAAACCGGGGAAGACGGTTGCTGTGTTGTATAGCTGCTTGTTATTTGAAGGGGTTGGCAATTGGGGGAAGAATAATAGGCTTTTGCCTCCTGGCTAAAATTTCAGCCCGTGGAAGTAATAGACATTAATACAATTTATGCATTTGAGATGCAAGAATAAAAAGGCGAATTACAAATTAAATGGGGATAAATTGGGGGAATCCCTGAAGGAGAAGGATTTAGGAGTGCTTGTAGACAGCAGGCTTAGCAATAGTGCCCAAAGTCATGCAGAAGCTGCAAAGGCAAACAAGATCTTATCTTGCATCAAACGGGCAATGGATGGAAGGGAAGTAAACATAATTATGCCCCTTTACAAAGCATTAGTAAGACCACACCTTGAATATGGAGCACAATTTTGGGCACCAATCCTAAAAAAAGGCATTATGGAACTAGAGAGAGTGCAGAGAAGAGCCACCAAATGAATAAAGGGGATGGACAATCTAACTTATGAGGAGAGGCTAGCTAACTTAGACGCCTCTTTTCTAATGTAAATAAATCTAAGAGGGGATATAATAACTATATACAAATATATTGGGGGACAATACAAGGAGCTTTCAAAAGAACTATTCATCCCAAGGGCAGTACAAGGACTCAGGGGCATCCCTTAAGGTTGGAGGAAAGGAGATTTCACCAGCAACAAAGGAAAGGGTTCTTTATAGTAAGGGCAGTTAAAATGTGGAATTCATTACCCATGGAGACTGTGATGGCAGATACAATAGATTTGTTCAAAAAAAGGTTGGACATCTTTTTAGATGGGAAAGGTATACAGGGATATACCAAATAAGTATACATGGGAAGGATGTTGATCCAGGGAGTAATCCGATTGCCAATTCTTGGAGTCCGGAAGGAATTTATTTTTCCCCTTATGAGATCATTGGATGTGATTCTGGTTTTTTTTTGTTTGCCTTCCTCTGGATCAATATGTATAGATATATGATAAAATATCTGTTGTCTAAATTTAGCATAGGATGGACGGAAGTCTTTATTCAACCTCATCTACTATGTAAAGGAACGCAAACTGAAGCTCACACTCATAAATGATTTACAAATAATTCTGACTTGGTGCTGCCTACAAAAACCGGTCACTAGTAACGTGTGAACAGATAAAACGAATTGAGGCGCAAATGAGTGTGATGATATAGGTCAGCGGTGCGCAAACTGGGGGGGGTACGGCAGTTGCAGAAGCCCAGCACTCTTCCCCCAAGGCATTTAAATTAATCGCGTGAGGCCTCTGCAACTTCACTTACCTTTTCTTCGGCAACTCGGCGTCAAATTACGTCACGTTGGCATGGCAACATGACCCCGCGGTGTCATTTGATGCCGGGAGCCGAAGGTAAGGGAGGGAAGCAGCAGGAGGAGGGGCGCGAGAAGATTGTGCACCGCTGATTTATAGGTGATGGTCAGGTGCAGTGCCCAATAAGTGAAATGAAGCACTCCCTTTTGTTTTACGTGGAAGATCTGTGCGATTTATAGGTCTGTAATGTTCAATGTATAAGCTTATGCCTTATACTTATTTAGGACTTCTAAAATGAGTAAAATATTTATTTTCAAGTAAATAGATGTCAGGAGTGCAAGGTATTAAATATTCAAGTGTGGTAGAATTTCATGAGTGAAATTGACAAACAATAAGTTGCAATCCGATACAATTTCTGCCAATTATATTACCCAGAGAGAATCTCCGTTGCCCGAGTATTGTTAAAACCAACCGTTAATATTTGGGATCCTATTCCTTGTGTAAAAAATCATGCTGCGGAATATGTCGGCACTTTACAAATAAACACTAATAATAGTTTGTGCTATACCACATTTTAATTATGCATTTTGTTTTTTCTTTACATTTTTGCATGCCCCAGTCCATAAAGGAATCAGAAATCTAGCTGGAAGAGAAAGAGGGGTGGTATTCAGTGGCTGACAAGCGGCTCAAAATGCGACAGCAGCTTTTGCAACAATGAGAAACGTTCAGGGTCACAAATCCAATAGCTTTCTGTGCCAGTCAAGGCTTTTCTGCAGGAATTCAATCTGGGGATAACCAAGCAAATCTCAGACACATAAGATCAGTGCATACACGTGCCCTTTTAAAATGAATTGTTCAAACATCTGCGCTTAAAGGGATTTTCAGAGCAGTGTTGAGAAACTACTTTTCAAGGTACTGCTCAGCACATCAGGCAGTGTCAGCTTCTCTCCAGCCCTTAGCCCACCCTGCATAAGATAAGAGGGAACACTTCATTGACTCGCACCCCGTCATTCAGCGTTCCTGTTGAAAATAAGCTCTGACGCCCGTTTAACATGTGCTTCCCTGTGCTGGAGAAGCGTTCAGCGCCATTCAACTGAATAAGGGCCTACACTTCTAAATAAGCCAAAACAGAAAAATGTTTGTTTTTGACCAACATGCAGTTTTGTTTAAAGATCCCAATTGCAAGTTATCTACAATAGTTATTCCAAAATGTTTTTCCTGTAATTTTTTTTTTCTTTGTAGCATTGTGCTAGTTAATTTCTTGCAAGACCAGAAAATATTAGTCCAGGTGGTGATGGGACATGCTGTGCAGCAAGTAGAAGAGTTAAAGGAAGCAGACTACGCAACTGGGGAGAGGCTGATGCAGCTCTTCAGTCCTGGAGAAACCACAGCCTACAGCAAAGAGGATTTGGACACCAAGAAGCTCAGCTTAAGGACATGGCTGGAGCAAAACCACATCCCCGTGACTGAGCAAGGAGAAGCGCAGGGGACCCTGTGCGTGGCGGGCGTGTTAACCATCGACCCTCCTTATGGGCCAGATAACTGCAGCAGTGCTAATGAAATCATTCTGTCTCGAGTTCAAGGCCTTATACAAGGTTTTATGACTGGTCAGTAAGCAGGGAGGATGGATGGGTATAGCATTTCCAGAAGCACTGCATTTTTTCAGCACTGTCAGTAAAGGGATGTTTCCATGATTTAAGATCTACTGCCTGCTCTTTGCTGAACTTTTACAGCCAAAAGGACCTGCAAAAATTGGATGAGTGTTTTTTTTTTGTATTGTGAAAGGAAGAAAATAAGCAGTTAAACAGAAGAAAATATTGTCCAGGTATCTTTATTTCAGTTGAGTTTCCTTGAGCTTTTTACACATTTCCTATAAAATTTGCAGTTTTTTTGTTGTTGTAAACATGTGCTATAACACTTTCCTTAATACACAATTGAAGCAGAAAACAAAATGAATGTTCCCATCAGTTGAAAATATTTATAATGTTGTGACCTGCTAAAGGCTGCGTTTGGCTGTTTGTATGATGTCTTGGCAGCAACATAGTAGAAAGCAGTGATATGAATCCTAAGTCTACAACAAAATATGGAGTATCATTAACCTTTAAAACCAGAGGGGCCGGCAACATTTTGCTTTGAGCTTTAGGTTCTATTGATGGTGCAGGGGTTAGGATAAACGTACCCTTTAGATCAGTGGTGTGCAAACTGGAGGGCGCAAGATTTTTTTGGGGGGGATGTGGGCGGTTGCAGAGGTCCCGCGCTCTTCCCCAAGGCATTTAATTTAAATGCCGGGGGACCGCACGAGGCCTCTTCAACCTCTACTTACCGGGATTCATTTGGCTTCAGAACGTGTGACCATGGCAACGCGGCGTCAAATGATGCTGTGGGTGACTTCACACAGCCCCGCTGTGTCATTTGACGCCGCATGAGCTAAAGGGGGGCGCATAACGGAGAGCAGGCAAGGGGCCCACAGGAAAAAAAAAAAAAAGTTTTTGCGCCCCTGCTTTAGCTAACTCAATTAAAATGCAATACTAGTGGATCCTCCAAGACGTTTATGCTTTGCTCTAGAGTCACATTTATAAATTAAACAGAACTGGACAGAAACATCCTGTTGCAATTACAAATGAGTATTTGCTCTGATCCACGTGAAGACGTATAGGATAATTAGAAACAAATTGATATAGTCAAATGTTACGTCCCTCCTTGCTTAGATTCACCTTTTAGTGGATTAAGGTCCTTCTCATGAGAAATAAATACAGTATATATGATTCTTATACGAGCAGGAATTTACATTCCCAACTTACGTCGATGAAGACCTTAAACGTTCAACTCCGTTCGACAGCAGAAGTTGCAAAATCGCAGCTCGGACGCGTGCCGCCTATGAGAAGTATCACTAAGCGTAGAACTTGCATTTTAATTTGAGAGTGAAAGAGGCTTTCAACACATTGGAAATCAATGAAAGTGGTGAATAACTTAGCCTGACTAGGACATTAAAAATAACTGGGAACTAGTAACATGGTATCTAAAGCAAGGCCAAATCAGACAAGACTGTACAATAAAGGTGGGCTGCCAACAGTCATTTTTTATTGTTTCTACATGTTTGAATCATCAATCAGCACTGCTCAATTTTATTTATTTTTTATTGCATGAGCCATGGGGGTCTCCCAGAGCACGTGACATTTTCTGGGCGGGGCACGTGGAGGCCCCATGCTCTTCCCCCAACGCATTTAAATTAAATGCCGGGGAAGCACGCAAGGCCCCCAAGTCCCTTACCTTGTGTCTGGCGATGCAGCGTCAGGAAAACGCCAGAGAGGGGCGGTCGCACACAGAAAAGTTTGCTCACCCCACTGTCTCAACACCAGGATTTACCCACTTCAAAGGCATTCAGTTCCCTCATTCTGGAGCTTAGCATAGTCACAGATTGCAAACCAGTTAGTCACCGTAACCTATGTCACTGTTCCTGGTTGTCTTTGAGGCAAGACGCTTTCCAATGGCCAAACCAGAAAAGGGCAAAATCATTTTTTGATAAATCAAAATATCCTCAGGACTGAGGCTTATTGGTCTAGGATTAAGCAGAAATTAAGACTCCATGGTTCAGAACACCCTAAAAAGAAAAAGGACTTTAACCAAAGGGATTGCTGCTGCTTTATAAAGAAAACAAAAGCTCACTATTTGTGCTTTGAACTTCAGGGATGAAAAGATATCTTATATTCAAACTTCAGTAAAGAATTTGTTCAACACTTTTACTACTAGAGGTTTGTATAACATCTTTACGATGCACTGCTGGCTCCTCTAATAGCAAAGGGATGGTGTGGTTTTCATGGCAGACATGCCCTTCTAAGTGCTTACACAGGGTTTTAATGCTGTGCCTTCCCTGCTAAAACGCCAGTCTGAGTTTGTGGGCTGTTAAGCAAAACCAGACTTTGGCTTTAGTGTAACAGTCATGTAACTAGATCATGTTGTGAGAGGACTAGCTCAATGTTTTTAGAAGGGACACACTTTCTAGCAGTCTGACTTCATAACCAATGCACTTTTGTATGTCAGAAGGAATTTGTGATGCTTAACATCTTGTTGAATACCTCTCGAGGACATAATGAAGTACCACTTCTTGTTACACTTTATTTTGGATCCCATCTAAATGTTGCATACCGATCCTTTGAGGAATTCTGGCAGATCCCGGTCTCTCTCGTGTTCCTTTGAGAACATAACACCAAAAGGAAGTATCCATCACAGTGCAAACCGAACGACACAATATACCTTCCAATGTGGATTACCATTAAAGAGCATTGACCATTATCAAAACTCCTTTCAAGTGTTACTGGGTGGTCACAAGTTTGACAATCATGGCGATGATACGGGAGCCTCGAGGGCAGGTGCACAGGTCCATCGTAGGATTCTTGATTTTATCCTGCAAGAGCTGGTCAAGTTCACTGCGAAGCTCTTTCACCAGCTCTGCAACCTAAAAAAAAGTACACATTAATAAATACCTGATTACAGACATACCCCGTATTAACATACATAATGGGTCCAGAGCATGTATGTAAAGCGAATATGTACTTAGTGAAGCACTACCTTTTTTCCACTTTACGATGCATGTACTGTACTGCAATCATCATATATGTGCAGAACTGATGTAAATAACGCATTTGTAACAGGCTCTATAGTCTCCCCGCTTGCACACAGCTTTAGTACAGGAAGGGAGCTGGTTTTTCTGATCAGGACATGCTGACAGGCGCATGCGTGAGCTGCCGTTTGTTTATTGGGTGATATGTCCTTACTCGCGAGTGTTCTTAAAGTGAGTGTCCTTAAACCGGGCTATGCCTGTATGTAGCCATTGACTGTTTTCAATGCTATAATAATTGTTCTAAGATAAATGTAATCTAATTGCAAAAGGCCCCCAAAGCCTAACTACACAAAGCACATCAAATCTTGTATATTAGTGTCGATGGCTAGCTAACAGGAATGCAGCAGCCTGAGCTATAAACCAGATTTTAGAAAATCTCTAGGGCAGCCATTTTAAGACTCCCTACAATGTTTTTACATCAATATTCATAACAAGAAACTACTGGAAGATTTTGCAATGAACCAATTAATAAGAATTACAAAAAAAATAAAGTTGAAAGGGAAGTGGCACAAGTACTTTTTTGTGCCGGTAGCTTTCAGCGAGAACAATTTGCAGGCATGAAACAGAACTCCCTGATAAAGTGCAACGCGGACGAAACGCATAGGAGGGTTGCTACGCCTCTGTTTTTTTTTTAATATGGACCAATAAAGTAATATATATTTTTTTAGATCCATTTTGTGACCCACTCTTGGCTGTGAGCCATATTCCTATTTTTGTCTATCCTGATCAAACTTCTGGCAGCACGCTCAACTATAAGGAGGCACAGCCCAGAGGTACATCATTATGCGAGTATATCATTCTATACATTACTAAGTGATCTCTTGTTATTATAGTGGTCCTGGGACTATCCCAACGAGGTTTTGAGGAGTGGGTTCTAACCCACTAACTCTTACCTTCAGGGTATATACTGTATGTCTCTTCATGGACTTCATACTTTGAGTCACTATTGTTATCCCTACGGATTATACATCACAAGCCTCATGCCTCTAGTTATGCTTAGTATTAAGTGTATTTACATTTACGGATCCGGCGCTGGAGCGCTTATGTCACTACAAACCCATTTTTCTATAAAACAGAACTTACTTGATGTGAGGCTGCTGCAAAACGGATCCATCCATCATCCAGGGAAATTAGAAATTCTCCTCTCCGCAGCTCAACATTAACCTGCCCCCCACCAAACAGGAGCAGAGGGTAGACTGATACCATGCTGCAGTCCCGCACAAACACACGGCTGGTTTTAATCTTCTCATGATACACCAGGTAAGGGCTGTCAAAATGCCTGACCTGAGATACAGAATCCAATAATTAGCTTGGCTCCATTACGGATAGATTAAAAACAAATATACAGGAGTTTACTTTTTGGAGAAGTGAGAGGACATGTTGTGTGACATTTAGTTGGAAATACTCATTGAAACTAAACATGTCAGTGGAACAAAAAGCAAGAAATTGAGGCCTCGGCTTCTGACCTGGTAATTTATTGAGGAAGGGTGAATGTGCACATAACCATCATTCTTCGTCACAAACTTTAACTCGTCGGCTTTTGGCTGCATTTTTACAGCTCCAGCTCTCGTCACCTGAAATTTGCCTTCTGGGGATTTCACCTAAATAAAACATACGGTTCCAGTTAAATAAAAAGAGTGATTAGTACCAATAGAAGTTTCATATCCAGCTTTTAATCGTTCCATAGCATTTCTCTTCCTCAAGAAGAGCAACGAGATTAATCATTACAAATTGGTGATACTACCAGCACTCCAACAATGTATTATTCTATAGACTTACCTCGACTACGTTAGGGTACAAAGCCGCACATAGCATTGCAGACATTAACTTTATGTTATCTGCGTTGGTATTTGCCTGTAGAAGAAAAGGAATGAAATATAAAATGATTGCAAAATCTAAAAAGAAAAAAAAAAACAACAATTATTAAATATCAGTCGGGATTTATAAGACACGTTCGTGGGCTCCGCAAGGCTATCAAACATATCTTAGATTCTGAAAAAAACATTTAAAAATAGGGAACGTGCTATACAGCTTTGTGTTGTCATGTTATTGCAAGTGCAAAATAAGTATGGATATAGGATAAAGTATTTGTCGTCTAAATTTAACATAGGTTGAACTTGATGGACGCATGTCATTTTTTCAACCTCATCTACTATGTAGCTATGTAACGTTAGTGGGAATGCACTTTGAAATAGGAGCTCATTCGTGTGCTGGAGAAGATTTTGGTCCCATTCATTTCAATGGAGTTGAATGCTGCTTGACAGAATATTGTATTGGGGACATTAACGCGTGTTAGAGTGGAGATAACGGCAGACTGTTGTACCCCCCACTGTAGTGATTTTCCATTAGTGGCATTAAAATGAAAAGGGACATTTTTCTGCTGATTTTTCGGCATTCTTCAAGTTTTCCATGGAAGCGACGAATAGCAGAGAAAACCCCTTCTATTAGCTGGGAGAGGACACACATTAGGACTCCGGCATAAAGGAGGCGTGGTTCTTCTGTGGCTCCGTTATCCTCCATGAAAGCTACAAAGAGGAAACTAAACACAGGCAGGTTGTATGCTGCCAGGAAAGATTTGAAGTGTAGATAATGGAAGTGGGCTACTCTCCTTGATAAAGGCAGTTTTCTGCCGAAACGTTGGACCTTTTGGTGGCACGTTAAATATTTTCTGCATCAGAACGTGTGCCTGCTTCCATTATCTACACTGTATTCCTCTGGGATGTCAGGACCTGCCTGGACCCGGTGCACCGGCAGATAAGTACCCCCCCTCCAGCACCATACTGCAGTGTGCATGTACTTCTCTCCAGGAAAGATTTGAAGAAACGGAAATATTGGCAGGTAATTTCCCCTCATTATTCAGCATCCTCCATGGCAGCCAATAACCAATGTAGTGCAGGAGAATACATTTCTTGCGGTAACCACCACCACTTGGAGAACGCCGAACTTAATGTCAGCAAAGAACATCTGAAGATCAAACTGTCCTGACTTCTTCCAATGTCTTGGTCACTAAAAACAGGACCTAATAGAAACACTGTCCTCTTTGTTCATGAGGTACTGCGCTACATCTAGAAATTATGAATCAAACTATACAAGGTAAGCCAGAAACGATTTTACCTCTTCCCCAGTCGCCTCAATGACTCCGTCTCCTCTGTGAGCCCATCTCTTCTCAATATCTCTGGCCCGCAGCCCTTCCTTCACAAACCCAATGTCAGACAGCAGTTCTGTGAACTGTCTCTTCAGGCTGGCAATTTCCTGCAGGAGAAACAGGACATAAGACATCAGCTGAAAGATAGAACGTCAGCTTTTCCCTTCTCACCAGACCCTGCTCATAGAAGTCAACAGAGGTGGTGCAAACATTTTGGGGGGTGGGGGGGGGAGGAGAAATATATTTGAGCATCCTTGCTCTTTATTTAGCTAATAATACAATGCCAATCAAAACCGTCTGAACCACAGTACCACACGGGACCAGATATTAACCTCCAGAAAATCGGTTAAACTGGGACCAGGAATGGTTAAACGGAGTCATGTAAGATCTCAATATTTTAACTAGTGCCTTAAGTAGCTGCTTTGTTTCCTTAGAACAGTACAACATCTCCATGTTGAGAAAAGAAGCAGAAAATGTAGTAAGGTGCAAGAATGTACCTTGACTATCTTTTAAGACTATTTCTGTGCACTGTTCCTCATAACTACATTAGACAAACAATTGAACAGGTTTGCTATTCAGGAGAGGTTAACAAACCAGTACTCTGTTTCAAAATATGGTCTGATGGCATATGTTTTAAAAAAAAAAAAAATACAAATAATAATATACACATATATATATATGCGCAAATATAGCTGTATGCTCATCTGCATGTCTTAGGCAGGTCTGCAACCCCGCCTTTCCCCATTATCACCCAGCATACAGCACTTCCACTGCAGCAAGGGATTCTGGGAAATGACATGCAAATGAGCACACAGTGTCACTTTTTGCCTCAATAACCATTTTTAACATGGTTCCCTATAGGCTTAAGCTTGCTGCATGGTCACAGCTTTGAGCACAGCCAGGGTTAAGGTGCATACCCAGATATATATATATATATATATACATATATATATATATATATATATATATACACATACATACGTACGTGTGTGTTTTTTTTTTCTTTCTTTGATAGATGTTCAAAATGTGTGGCCAGCAGCCCAAACACGAGTGTCTTCATATTATGCCAATAAAACATAATATAATGATTACAATGCTCTTCCTATATGGGACTGCTTTTCTTCCTTTGATTCCACACCTGGAATCCACTTATTTGTCCTTACACTATTTGTAACACCCACTTCACTTACTTGCAGTACTTTTGAAGATAAGAAATTGTCCCGGCAATAGTGATATCCAGCCCGTGAGTTCTCTTTTACGACCAAGCTCCAGGCCTAAAGATACAAAGGAAATCACAGAGAAACAGGTTTTAAAAAAAGGTCAGACATGCGAGTGATAACCAGTTCACCCGCAAAGCCGTCAGCGTTCTAGAAGGATTCTCATACTGGGATTATAGTACGAAAAAAATTATATGCATGGCTTCTCTTCACACAGGTGCTGGGTTAAGAACATGATCTGGCTGTGAAGCAAAATACATGTAGGTTCCTTCTTCATTAAAGTGCAAGGCATGTGTTCTTTGAGTTTTTACACTCTCCCTTTACCTTGTAAGCCTGGAGAAGAGCCAAATGATCGCTGTTTGCTATGGCAAATTCTTGTTTTTTCTTATTAGCTTCTTCCTTTTTATCCCAGGGACACACCTAAAAGAGACATACAGTTGCACGAATGACTGCATTATTACACACAGACATGCAAGAGATAGGACATCATGAAGATGGTTTCATTGTATGGGAAGATTTGTAACACAACTAAATGAAAGAAGCACACCAATAATGAAAAGACCAAGTAAGATACTAGGATAAGTATCTCGCTAAATAAATCCTGGCGGTGCTCAGTGGAGATACAAGAACTTGAATATAACCACAAACAACATTCAAAAATAAGAAGGGAAATCTTAACACAAAAGGGGGTTATTTAAGTAATAATCCCAGAAGAACAGGTCATTCCTGGCCAATAATGCTCTGGCTGGAAGAGTTGAAGGCCTGAGGCGAAGCCGAGGAACTTTAACCCAGCCAGGGCATTATTGGCCAATAATGCCATATTCTGAAGGGATTATAACTATTATAGGCTAAATGTAGGCTTATTTTTTAAAACATTTTCATAAAACGATAGACACTTGTAGCCATATTGATTTTTAATCAGCATGATTGTCTACATTCTTTTGCTTTTACGCCAAGTTTATTAAAAGGAAATTGTACATACACACAGCACCCTCTATATATATATATATATATATATATACATATACATACACACACACACACACACACACACACACACACACACACACACTGCATCCCCCCCTCTATACACACAAACACTCTACAACCCCCTCTATATACCCAAACACACTCGAGCAGTCTCCCTAAACACTTTGCAGCCCCCCTCCTCTACACCCACAAAACACTGAAGCACTCCTCCACCCTCTACACGCACACAACACACACAGCAGCCCCCTCTCTACACCCACAAGCACACTGCAGGCCACTTAAACCCACAAAACTGCAGACACACACCAACAAAACTGTCTGCTGTCCCCTCTACATCCACAAAACACACACCAGCAGCCCCCCTCTACACCCACTGCAGCCCCCCTATAAACCCACACACTGCAGACACACCAAAGCACTCTGCACCCCTCCTCCACCCACAAAACACACACTGAAGACACACACACACACACACACTGAAGCCCCCCCTCTACACCCACAAAACACACACCAACAAGACTCAGCTGCCCCCCTCTATACCCACAAAATGCACACCAACACAAAAGACACACACACACACACACACACACACACACACACACACACACACACACACACACACACACACACACACACACACAAACACCAATAAAACACTCTGCTGGCCTCTTTACACCCACAAAACACACACAGCAGACACACAAAACTTTCCCTCACTCTCCTGTGCAGAGCTCTCTGCAGGCAGTGCCTTGCTGGAGCCTCCTGTCCAATCACCTCCCCTGTCTGAGAGCTGATCTCACTCTTTATGAATGAGAACGGAAAGCTGACTGGCTGAAAAACTTGACAGGTTGCCAAAAATTCCGGGCCAATCATAGAGCAGGGATTGCAATAATGTCTGTAATTTACCAGCATTGGCCTATAATTAATGTTACCTGAAGTACTTTAATGTACTGTGCAAATCTTTCAGTTATAACAATTTGCTGTTACAGCTATTGTGTATTTTGCAACTGTATGTGTGTTGACGTGCATCACTCCTCCTCCTCCACCCTCACTTATTTTTTCTTCCTGTATTCTTATACCTCAAAAATCTGAATCCAGTGTAGTTCAAGAGAAGAGATGGTTTCATTCAACTTTGGATAGACTCAGTTGGTAACTTGACTTGGTAATATTAAGGAACAAATACGAATATATTAAAAGGAATAAATAAAAGACAAAGGAGCCATAGCCATTCGGTGTCGAATCAAGGATTTTCTACCCAGGCCATAAAGGTTATACAAATATGACAAAATTACAATATTTTTCCCCCCCCATTATTTAAACAATATTATGTATCAATTTAATAGTGTCTTTACATCCCCAAATGCAGAGCTGTACAAGTAGCCAGTTCTGGGGTCAATTTATATTACGTGAAGACTCTGGTCTGCATGGCAACAATCAAACTTGGCATGAGAAAAAAGGTACAATCTCCTAAGATTCATTAAGCTCCAAAGTTTTCATACTCTATGATCTTTTGGTAAATCACTAGATTTCCCTTCGTCTCCACAGAGGTTTAGTGGGAGCGGGACGCACAACCCTGTGCATATTATAGCAACACAGCTGATGATAAAAAACGTACAACATCAATATTTATTTTCCAGTGGTTGAAGAGTGACGGCACTAGGCGTACAACTACTCTTTACTTACAAATCTAATTTATTTCGCGGAAAATTGATTTTTGTTAAGACTGTTTTTCAAGCACCAATATTGTATAAACCTGTCTAAAGTGAGGTCAAGAGAAAGAAAAAATGATCCCATTTTTATTGGGTTTAGAATTTGCACAGTACCACTACTTTTTAGAGGACTGATTACTGATTTACTCATATTCCAGCAAAAAAAACACACAATTGTACTGGGGTGTAAAAGGGTGAAGGGAGGTTTATTTCACCCCATACATTATATTTAAGATAATAATACTTACGAATGGAGACTTAAACGCCAGACTGGCAGCAATAGTGAGGGCAGGGTCCAGGCATCGGAAAATGGCACCAAACAGCATCAGCTTCCCGATTCTCACATCGACTGGCAGGGAAGCCAAATGATACCCCAGAGGCGTGAGCTTCTCCTGCTGCGTCAGAGCCCCGAGGTCCTGGAGACGCAGTTTGGAGACTTGAAGAGACTCCACCGTAGGTGGCTCGATTAGCCGCAGCAAGACCGATTCAAGGCGGCACTCGGAAAACATCTCCAAAATCTTTATCCTTGGAAAAGAGAAAGAGAACCAGTAATATTCATGTTGTCTCTCCTTTTACGTGAAGGCATTTCATGCATCCGCCACCAGTTAACCATGCTGAACTCTTCAACTTTGGAGGGCGGTGTTTTTCAAATGGTGTCCTAGGTACCTTGGGTTCCCCTGGCATCCCTGCAATTTTCAGATCATTTGAAAATTGTACCAAAGACATAACATTTACAATGCATCTGATCTCAGACGCGCTATTAGAGAGGGTTGGGGTTCCTTACAATGCATCTGATCTCAGACGCGCTATTAGAGAGGGTTGGGGTTCCTTACAATGCATCTGATCTCAGGCGCGCTATTAGAGAGGGTTGGGGTTCCTTACAATGCATCTGATCTCAGACGCGCTATTAGAGAGGGTTGGGGTTCCTTACAATGCATCTGATCTCAGGCGCGCTATTAGAGAGGGTTGGGGTTCCTTACAATGCATCTGATCTCAGTCGCGCTATTAGAGAGGGTTGGGGTTCCTTACAATGCATCTGATCTCAGACGCGCTATTAGAGAGGGTTGGGGTTCCTTACAATGCATCTGATCTCAGACTTACAATGCATCTGATCTCAGACGTGCTATTAGAGAGGGTTGGGGTTCCGCAGAATCGCACAATACAGGCAGTCCTCGTTTTACAACGCTTCGCTTTACAACGAATGGCTTATCCAACGCTATGCAATGCATACCTATGTTCATTTTTACAACGCCAAAACGGCTTATCCAACGCTCTTACGACGCTTTGCAACGTTGTGTATGTGTGTATATATATACACATTCACATAAACAACGTTGCAAAGCGTCGTAAGAGCGCATATATATATATATATATATATATATATATATATTTATAATATTATACTATATAATATATTATTTATTATGTTATATTATATATATATATATATATATATATATATATAATACAGTATATACACTATATAATTTATGTGTGTGCTGCATATCTTATTGCCTGCATAAAATATTTGGTGTATTTTAGTGTTAAAAATGCCTTCAGGAACGGAACCTTTCATTTAAACAGTGTTCCTATGGGAAAACGTGTTTCGCTTTACAACGCCATTTTGAATAACGCATTGTGTCGGATAACCGAGGACTGCCTGTATAATTATAGGGTTCCTTAACCAAAAAAAAAAAAGTTTAAAAAACACTGCTGTAGAGAATTGCTGGAAAATGTTTGCTAGGTGATAATGGTGAAAGGCAGGGACCTGTCTAACACATGTGAATGTGTTCACAAGTGATCTTTTTATTTGCTATATGCTATATGGTGGAGGTTTCTTGTCGCCTTTGTCGCCCACCATAATTTAAAATGTGTATAAGATCATCAGCCATTTATGTTCACCTGTGTGACTAAAGACGACATCAGAGCAAAGCTAAGCACTTACCTGGGGCTCTGAGGACTGAAGTCTTCTCACAAAAAGAAATTAGATGAATATTGCAAAAATCTCCAAAGCTTTTGTTTACCATGGAAATGTTAAAAGTATAAAACGTCATACTATACTACATATACATATTTGCTAAAAATGTTTAAAAGGTGTCAATCACCTACATTTAACATATTAAGTAGGCCTATGAAATACACCACTGTTCTTAATTCACTTTTGTCCGGGGCAGGACTTCCGTTTAACAAAATGGCAGCAGACCATGCTGTATAGTGAAGACCTCTGCCCCGATACTGGCAAGGAGGCGGTCGTACCTGAGGCAGAACTGCTCCAGCGGGATTCTCTGTATCTCAGGAGGCTGCTGCTCTAGAAGCTGATGCTCATAGTGGTGGCTGGTGAAGAGGTGAAAGCAAACGCCCGAGGCCACACGCCCGGCTCTTCCCTTCCTCTGCAAGGCATTTGCTCTCGACACCCATGTGTCCTCAAGGCTTTCCATACCTTTACCATGGTCATACCTGGGAAAGAAAAGTGCACGTCGAATATATGCTAATGTGCTTGAAATAAAAAGGCACTAACCAAGAGCAATTACTAGAATGCGCAATAAAGGAGCACGCACACGAAAATAAGGTGTGTATGTATATATATATATATACACACATACACACATATACACGTATACACACACAAATGTATACAACAATAGACAAAAATACCCAATGCTACAACCAATGTGACGAAATACATAGTTAAATACTTAAATGTTAGTATTCTCATGAATAAGGGTCATTTAGTTAAACCCTTTGGCCAAAGTGTTATAAGCCTGCAGCCACGTCCCGGCATGACCAGTATGCAGGTCCTAACACTACCTGTGAAAGTTCACATTTACCGCTGCTGTAGGGAGAACGGTCTCAGTGGACCTGTCCTGCACAGGAACATGAAAAAACCTGCTTCTTAAAAAAGTGGGGAGGGGTGAGCCTAAACCCAGGGATGTAGGCTACATCCACTCTGCAATTTCCAACTGCACAAAACATGCAGATATTAAATCTGAATTCTGATTATTTCACACAGCTTAACAAAAAAAAAAAAAAAAAGCAGGGTAAAAGACTCCTACAGCATTTTTAATGAAGCATACGTTTGGTTCTAAAGCAAATCTAGTTAATTACTTAACATGCTACCACAGACATGCAAAATAAGCACATAACCACATGGAAATTAATAAAAAATAAGGCTCAGTTTTTGTTTTTTACTAAAAAAAAATCATGGTTTTGGCGAGACGATACATTTCGGTTGATGTGGGCCATGTCTATCCTTCTCAACTTGCATTCTGGGTGATGTGTGCACGAGTCAAAAAAAAAGTGTGTGTGTGGGGTTTCACTCTGCAGCAACCCCACTCATTAAATAGTCCCAGCAGCCATGCACACATACCTTTTCTCCCTCATTTTCCCAGAGTCTATCACATAGACAACATCATCAATAGTGATGGAGGTTTCCGCGATGTTGGTGGAAATGATAATCTTGGTAATTCCTTGAGGCGGCTTTATGAAAACAGCCTGCTGCTCTTCGCTAGACAGTGACGAGTGCAGAGGGTAGATGACACACCTGATAGAGGGGACGCACAAAGAAACAATGTACAATACAAATCACCTTTGTTATCATCATGCCATCACACCCTGTATACACACACACACACACACACACACACACACCAAAAAAAAATCCACAGCACTTGCGAAAAGTATAAAAAAGGTATACATTGAATGCATCCAATACTATAAGAATAAAAACTGTGACGTTTCAAGCATACAGTACATGGCTCTTTGTCTAGAGCCACGTAGGCTCGAAATTTTACTGTTTTAATTCTTATAGTACAGTATTAAATGCATTCAATGTATAACTTTTGGCGAGTGTTGGGAATTTTTGGATATTGGATCATTTTGTGGACTGGTTTGATGTTCCCAGTTCATGCACTGGCACTCCAGGCAGATAAGTAGTTTGGTTCTCGTTTCACTTTTTATTTTAATTGAGTGCAGCAGATCTAAATCCCCTTTTTGTATACGCACGTACGTACGTATGTACACGCAAACATACACACGCACACACACCTTATTTTATATCAGCCTCTGCAGAAGCATGCACTGCAGGCACGTAGTATTAAAAGAGATCATTAGCAACACTTTGCTAGTTACCTAGCCAGTTTAGCAAATTAAGGCAAAGCTTAATTAATATTACTATTCTGTTTTAGTAACATAATTGCGAGTGGGGAAAGAATTTGCCGTGCAGTTATTGTATTTATTGATGTGAGGTATTCAAATGCAAGCAAAATATACGATCACTATGAAAGTGTGATACAAATTAAAATGCAGTGGAAGCATTCTGCCACATTCAGGCATAATACAATCACTGAACACCAACACACTATGGAACATTCAATACATAGTCTTGATTTTTGTCCAACGATGGTCATTTCTTCCTGAGAAATGCCTGGTTCACTGCCCTTTTAATTTGTTCACCCTTTATACACAGTGGAAGGTTCATTTGAAATGTTGTCTTGTTTCTTCAAAATGTGTTTCATCCCATCTTCATTCTCCTACTTGATTTATACATCCTATCGAGGTAGACCTAGTTTTCAACTTCAAGTTCTATTCCATTTTGTTCAATCTTTGTAGAGTATAACACATTTGTTAAACATCACTTTAGAGTTGCTGTGATTTATATAGAGGTAGAGAGAAGGGGGAAAAAAAAGACTGTAGAGGAGCCAAAATAAGAGTTCAACAGTATGCTCAATGCACTGCTGCAACAGGATGAAATAGCCCACCTTCTTATTTGCTCCAGGAAGTTCTTTGATTGGTGGCAGGAGGTATTCTGGACCTGTGGCAAAAATAAGGTCACCTGCAAACTGTAGGCTATTCAAATATTCACCCTTGAATTTAATTCCTTTTTCTTCCCAACTCAAGGTTTTGAACATAAACAATTCTTCAAGTATTGCTGGTCTGTAGTTCTTAAGATCTTACCGGTCTCCTTTCTTATGGATTAGGTTAACTATGGCGTTGCTCCATTTTTCAAAAACATTCATGTTCTTCAAGCAATCTGTAAAGAGTTTTGCAAGCATTTTCTCAAGTTCTTCCCAAGTTTCTTTAGAGATATAAGTTGACGTTCAAGATTTAATCTTCCTTTGGGGCATCCCATCATTTATGGATTTTATTGCCTTTGCGACTTCTAGAAGGACGGGTGGTACATCATTCGTTGCTTTGCGCTTTATCGGCTTAATTATGCCGTGTTCATGGCCACTAACAGTTTTCTCAAGTCCAGGACTAGTCTTCACAAGGGCACGGGTTGTTGAGCAGGAGGGTGGGCGTGTTTGTTCCTCTGGTGGCAGCGCCGCAAGTCCCCCACCCTTCTCTCACCTAACCTCCCGCACTTTCTACTCTCCTGCCTCTCCCCACGCTCTCTTCCTCACCACTGGGCCATACCTGTGGAGAGGGGTGTGCAAGGTCCTGGTGCTTGAGGGGGGCCCACCCAGTCAGCCAGGGCCTAAGTTAAGCCCCACCGGGGTAGGCCTGCCTTTGCCACGGGACCCAGGACAGATGTCCCTGCCTGTGTTATTCTGTGTTCTTGTAGAAGTCCTCAACTCCCTTTATAAGTGTGCTGTCTTTTATTGATCATCCATTGTGATCATTTAACTTCTTCCCAATCATAAGTCCCTGATCATCTTCTTTAAACTTTCATTCTCTTCCAGGGGCAGAACTAGTCACAGGTGTTTGCCTCAGTGCAAGTGAAGAAGGAACACTACATGTGGAGTGGCCTTATGCGGCAGCAACGGAGGAAGCCCACCCAGGCGGTGATTGCAGAAGTTGGGCCCGAGTACACATGGGCTGACGTCCGTGTTAGGATCACCTGAGTGGGCTTCTTCTGCTGCTAGGTGAGGCCCTGCATCACAGGTAAGCCTTTACAAATGGCAGAATGCTGCTCTGGCTGTAAAATTAAGTGCTGAAAGTGTTCTGGCCCTTAGGAGGATGCCCCTAAAGGTGGTGGACCCTGGTGTTGCCGAACCAGCTACACTTATGGTCAGTTATAAATAAAAGCTTGCAGATAGGCTTGCATAGCCCTATTTGTTCAATTTTTGTTCTTGCACCCAGGGATTGCTTAATTTCTTGTAGTTTCCTCAGTATCGGTTTTGTCTTAGTTAGTTTTATTCTTATCCAGTTATTTAATGTTATTTTCTTAACCAGTTATTTTCTGTTCTTATTTTCTTATCCACTTTTTTGTTTGCAATTCCTCCAGTTTGTTCTGCGCTTTCAACTACAACCTTAAGGCTCGTAATATAGTGGGTGCATGTGTGCGCGGCAGTTATAGTTGGCTGTTAGCCAGCCATTGTATTGTAGGGCTGCGCACGCACGGCAGGGAGCGTGGAGCCGGGCGATAGCGGGGAAGACTCCGAAAAGTATTTGCGCCGCTACCGCAATGTATGTATGTGTGTGTATGTGTACAATTTTAATAAATAATTTATTCTCACAGCATGTTTTTTAACATTTATAACACACACACAAAACACACACAGACACAGTGACACACACACACACAGTACCTTCCAAGCCTGTCGTTCACGGCAGCACACAAAAAGTGTGCGTCACATGCACTAGCATTCACACAGGCACGCGCGCGCCCCCACTATATGACGGGCCTTACTCTTTACAATTCTCATGATTGTTTGATTGTTAAAGTTTCGCCATGCTTCTCAAACAAGTTCCATTTTAAATGGTCTGCCGTTTTTTTGAGGACCTTGATGTTAGTTGCTTTTGTCATTTTAAATCCGTTTTCTTTCCATTTCACATTAAAATATAATCTGCAATGAACAAATCCGTGATCAATTCTTGTGTCAAAACAGGTAAGTACATCACCGTCTTCAATCACATGTTTCTTGTTAGCTCGGATATAGTCCATTCTAGATTCCTTTGGGTAAATTCCATGACCATTTTCTATTTGGATTCTGCCTGAAAAATGAATGATATAGAAGTTCTCACATTCTGGAATTCTACCAATCTGTATCCACCATTATTCACGTGTGCCAGAAACATACTTACCAACTGATGGTTCGTCTTTCTGTTAGCCAATCTTTGCATTAAAATCTCCCATAATAATATGTAGGTTTAATTTTTCTTTGTGGTTAACTTGGTTCATTTCATGGTTGAAGTCTTCCACTGTATATTGCCTGTGGTACTTAATGTTGGGGTATACACTTGGATAATTTAACTCTTATATTTCTTTGTCAACTGAATGATTGTGGTTGCTCTTTCTGATGAACTTTCATGGACCACTGTTGTTTTTCCATTTCTGGTTAATGATTAGGCCTACCCCACTGATTCCTCCATTGGTTGTACCTCTAATATAATAGGGTTGCATTTTGAGGTCATTGAGATCCTTCGTCTTTTCTTCTTATTTCATGACGGCCCCAAAATATCCCATTTCATCTTTTGAAGTTCGTCCTCCAGCTCTTGCAGTGCTGCCTCACTGAAGAGAGTCTGGCAGTTGTAGGTAGCCAGACAATTACAGTTTTTGGTTAAAATCCGGGGACTCTTGGCACCCTCTCTGCCTACATCCTGAACGCGGCCAAGCCCTATCTAACTTCTGAAGACCATTGCTTTTCAGTATCTTTCATATATGGGGGTTGAGAGCTGAATTGCTATGCCGGCTTCACTTGCATGTTGGGCAGTACCTCCCCCACTTTAGCCAGATATATAGTTCATGCTTTAATAGAATAGTTGAACCTACCAGCACCTAAACATCTTCTTGAACACCAGTTGCCACATTCCCACCACTTTGAGGAAGGGGGATAAGGATTTGAGGAGTGTAATAAAAATTGACTGCAGGTCCTCTCCTGGCTGTTGTTGATTATTGTAACAAAGTTTGGAGGTACAGTATAGCCAGTTTTTAGTCGAACTTACCGCTTATTACGTCTGTTACTGAAAAAGGAATTTGATTGGAGCTGCTCATAGAGAGTCTTAATTTCTGCCAGGCCAGGCAAAAATACTAACACAGCACCTGGAAACAGAGGGTGTTACCATAATTTTTACTGTGTTATCAGACATGCTAAACTCAGCTGTGCACTTGAAATTATTGGCATCTGCTCTAACGGGCGGCTGCCCACATTAGGACTGTCTTCATTCTTTTACCTGTTAGTACTAAAGTTGATACATTGTTAGTGTTAACGCAGCAAACTCCCTACATTTTTTTTTATTCGTAATAGAACCAGGAGAGGCCTCCAGTCTTAAACTGTGCTATTCTAAACCCTCCAGTCTTAAACTGCGCTATTCTAAACCCTCCAGTCTTAAACTGTGCTATTCTAAACCCTCCAATCTTAAACTGTGCTATTCTAAACCCTCCAGTCTTAAACTGTGCTATTCTATACCCTCCAGTCTTAAACTGTGCTATTCTATACCCTCCAGTCTTAAACTGTGCTATTCTAAACCCTCCAGTCTTAAACTGTGCTATTCTAAACCCTCCAGTCTTAAACTGTGCTATTCTAAACCCTCCAGTCTTAAACTGTGCTATTCTAAACGGAGTTCCCAAGAAATGTTATTTTTTTACTTTAGCGTTCTTTGATTTCCTTTTGGGAAATAAAAATGGCCACACTTCTGCAGGTCAATAGGTTACCTGCAACTTCATCAGGGCTTCACATTGCCCTGGTGGCCATATTGATTGGCCATATTGATTTTTTCTGTTTGATTTTCCTGGCAAATGGAAAGGTACAGTTCTCAGAAACTGGTGGGTGCCTTGATATGAGAATATTACTGTTTAGCTCTGGCTTTTCCCCGGTTCTGATTCCAAATAAAGCAAAAACCTTTTCAAACTGCGTGCCTGTTATAACATCCAAAAGTAAACAGTTCTCCTAAGCAAATGACCCCCTGCTTCTGGAGATACATACCTCCGTGGGGGGGTGCCGGTAGCCGCTGCGTTTGAGCTAGCTGGGGTTTAAAGTTCAACACTGCCGTGTCATGCTGGTCAATAGGAAGCCAAACCGGATGACGTCACTGCTTCCTATGCTTCCTATTGGTCCGCAGGGCGTGGGAGCTTTGAAACGCCACCATTACATGAACCCTGGTAGCGGAGCAGAGTGGCTATCGGCATCCCTTACGTAGGTATCTCCTGAAGCAGGGGTCCCAGGAGCTGAAATCAGTGGGTTTCTGCTCCGGAGACCCCCTGCTTCAATCCAATGTAAAAAGAATACAAATAAAAAAGGCATGGATTGCCACTTTAAAGGGGAGACTTATGAGGTTTTAAAGGCGGTTCTAACAGTATAATTTCATCTCTAAAGGACAATCACGTTAGTCCAGTTGAAGATATCAGAATTTGCACAGAATAAAAACATTTCTCTATGAACAGTACACCTACAAAAACTTTCAGACAATAAAGTAATAAAGAGAGTTACTAAGTATATGCGCTTTTTAAAAAGGTGGAATGTTTTGGAGAAAACACCGGAAATAAACCACAGTCCATAGAAGAAAATGTAAGCCTTTTGTACAGTATACACCTTCAATGCAGAAAAAGTGTTTAAACGGGAAGAAAAAAAAAAAAAGATATCTGTACAGCACATAAAAGGATCTTATAAAAGGCAACATCAATAAAAAAATATATATATTTGTAATGATATCACAGATTACACTTTTAATCTTTGCTTATTCCCCCAGTGTCAAACAAATACTTACCTGGTGGGTACGAGTGATCTCCACTCACGATCCATTCTAGTAAAGCCTCGATTAACTCCAGATTAATTTTGTCCAAATCCATGGCAGAAATTGCTTTAAGAGCGGCTTTATTGAACCCTGTGGGGGTTGGGGGGGGGGGAAGAGACAAAAATGCAGGCATAAAAACATGAGGGCGATACACTGTATAATATGTAAATACAATGTGATATTTTACTTCTACTATTTATACTACATGCCTCCTGCTCTCTTCTTGAGACTGTCTGCTCTTTGTCTCCCGCATTTCTACTCTTCTGTCCCACCTGAAACTTCTCTCAAACATCGCCCCTACCTCTGAAACACACTTTCCCTCACGTCAAGCTCTCCCCATCCGAAAGGCTCAGCTGAAAAGTCTCCTTTACAAGGAAGCAGTTCCATAGGTTGGAAAACTGATATAGTTAGCTACTGCACACGCACTTGACCTATAAAAAGTGCACTTTTATGTACTTCGTTTGTCTGTGTCTGTCTCCCAACACTCCAGTTAGATTGCAAGACCCTTGGGTCAGTTACTCCTACCCTCAATGTTTACTTTTATGTACTATGAACTTTTTTTGCATGATTCCTCCCTCCTCCTCGAATATTATTTTTTTACGTGCTGGGTACATGTGCAGGGTACATGTGCTGGGTACATGTGCTGTGCAACTAAATATACAACACAAGTAACAATCCCCTCTATTTTTGTCTCTCATTTTTTGAACCACTTCGTTCTGTGCTGCTGAACCAAGCTGGGAAAACGTAAGTATATATTTGCAGAACCCCCCCAAAAGTGGTCAGGAAGATGGCATAGTCTAGTGGTAACGTCACTGTAAAGATCATGGGAATTTACACAAAACCACTATTAAGAGATATTTACATTCTTGCCTTAACCATTTTCCTGCCAGAAAAAACAGCAACAGGCACCGAAAAGATTACATTATAAAGAGACCTTTATAAATGGTTGAAAAGGGGGTTGTATGGAAGAGAGCTTTCACTTTGCTGGACCTCTCGTTTACAGTATGTTGTCAAGTGTGAGAACATTTCATAATTTGTCCATTTCTTATTACACAGTATCCTCCCCATCTCCTCTACTAAACAGAAGTTACCATTGTAGCGAGTGGAGAGTTCCTTAAAACTCAGCTGCTGGTCTGGTACAGAGTCCTTCACAACCCTGGAGTCGTTGAGTTGTAAGGAAGACTGTAGGTCTTGCTCTAATTCTGCTAATACATCTCCATAGCTCTTTCCTTTCTTCCCTCTACCAAAGTCCTGTCCGGAGGAATGCTTTGAGGAACGGTGATACGGACTGCCATCTTCTAACACATACCTGAGTGGAGATACAGGACAATATGATCTGGAGGTGATTTAAACACGTAGCTTTGCAATGAGTAACTATACAGAGCATTTCTATATTAAGAAATGATAAAAAAAAAACTAATAAAATTAGACTGTAGCTGAAAGATGTGAAAGGTTTAAAATCAAAAGAGGAAAACTGCTTACATTGTAAAACATGAAATGATGCTTTTTAGTAATCTTGTTTTCATAAGAATCGAAGGTTCTTTGAATGCTCTAACACTTCATTGAAGCCTATCTTTAATACACCAAAAGATGAGGCTTGTGAGGTCTCAAAGCTCATTTACAAATACTATGAAGAAGCAATGTCGGTCTATTAAAAAGTCAAACCAAGCCATTGTTGTTTCTTCTCTTCTTTTTTTGTTTTTTTACAGAATTGAAGCAGGGTATCGGTCATCACAGCTGAACCCGATTAATTTCACCCCCAGGGACCTCTGCTTCTGGAGGTGCTTACATCTCTAGTGGGTGCCGGTAGCCACTCTAGGGTCCACCATATGGCCGATTTTCAAATCTCCCAAGCCCTGTAGGCCAAAAAGAAGCCTTGACATCATCCGGTGCGGCTTCCTATTGGCCCATGTGACCAGGGGCTTTAAACTTTTGCAGAGAGATTCCAGTACCCCATCCGGAGGCAAGTATCTCTGGAAGCAGGGGGTCCATGGAGCGAAAATGAACGGGGTTCCACTCCGGAGACACCCTGCTTCAATCCTGTATTACGGAAAAGAAAACACTTGGAGATTGCTCCTTTAAAACGCATTACATACTGCAACAAATCTTCAGGACCACTTACAAGAAATTCATACTAACATAGCAACATAATAAACTAGGTTGGAAAGAAACAGATGTCCATCGAGTTCAACCTTGGTTAAATTGTAACTGGGTTAGTTACTCATGCTAGATCATCATCTTCAGCCTTTGTTGATCCACTGCTGGTTGAAGGCCTCCCCAATGATCTTCCAGGTAGTGCCTCTCTTTCCCACTTATCTCTTACAAAATGTATGATTTAATCTTCCCATCTGACTTTTGATGTCCCTTGGAAATTCAGTCCATAATGTTCAACTATATTTTTGCACACTTAGAGAATTCTAGAAATTATACTAATTATTGATAGTATTACTTCAAATAGCACATACAATTATATATACACTTTATGCGCAGTACAGCGATGAGTTAATTGTTTTGAGTTTTTTTAACTTATTTTTTACAATCCATAGTTTAAACATATTACTTTTGGTCATCGTATTGGTCTTTTGATGTCCCTTGGAATCCATTCGAGTACCATCTCTGTCCAAAAATGGTCATGTCTTCTTGCAATTTCAGGCACACTGCCATTTTAATTTCTTCACCCATGTGATGATGTCACAGACTTTTGTTTGGTCTCGAAACCATTCATTCTTTTTCCTGTCTGTCTCTTTAGGTAATACCCAGCATACATCTCTCCATACTTCTTTAAGTTGCCTGAAGCTTCTGAGTTATCTTCGCATTTAGATCCAAGTTTCAGATCCTCTACGCAAGCACAGGCAGGATACACTAGTCTGACACTTTCCTTTTGAGGCGTAATGGAAGGTTCCCTTGTAAAATGTTCTTATTTCTTCCAAAAATGCACTCCGCCCCATCGTCATTCTCCTATTGATTTCATTCAAAAGTTTCCCATCTATGGATACTTGCTGGCCACGTTATACATAGTTTTTGACTTCTAGTTCGATTCCATTTAGTTTGGTCTTTGAACAGTTGATACATTTGTTGAACATCACTTTGGTTTTGCCCACCTTCCTACTTTCTTTGGCAAGTTCTCTGATTTGTTGCAAGTCTTCTGGACTTGTGGCAAAAATAACAATGTAATCTGTAAATTGTAAGTGACTCAAGTAATCACTGTTTATTTGAATTCCCCTTTCTTGCAAATGTAATGTCCTCAACAAAGTGTTGCTGTGAAAAGCTTTGGTAACATGATCACTCATACCAACACAAACTATAATATTTATTTGCCAAGGTGTCCCTGCTGTGGACATACATACACCCATACAGGCATTCCCCGCATTAACGTAAGTAATGGGTTCAGAGCATGTATGTAAAGCGAAAATGTACTTAAAGTGAAGCACTGCCTTTTTTCCACTTATTGATGCATGTACTGTACTGCAATCGTCATATACGTGCAGAACTGATGTAAATAACGCATTTGTAACAGGCTATATATTCTCCCCGCTTGCGCACAGCTTCGGTACAGGTAGGGAGCCGGTATTGCTGTTCAGGAGGTGCTGACAGGCGCATGCGTGAGCTGCCGTTTACCTATTGGGCGATATGTCCTTACTCGCGAGTGTACTTAAAGTGCGTGTCCTTAAACCGGGGTATGCCTGTACATACATACATACATAAGTATTGTGTGATACCTTTTTTATTTGGACTAACAATTTATGTCATAGGACAAGCTTTCGAGAGTTCTCCGCTCTTCCTGCACTATAGCAACTGGACTAACACGGCTATTTCCGTTATATATATATATATATATATATATATATATAAAATTAATTCTGAGGAAGGCAAACAAACTTGCATGGGTCTCAAAATAGGACAACATGTGGCTCTTCTATACTCAATCATTCTTCTGCATAGCATTAGTCACATAAGAAAGGTGACCTCAAAATTTTAAGGCAGAGCTTTTATCCAAAAGTCACATAAAAAGTTATATGCTTCTTACCTAGTTTTGGCAATAGCATCTTCTAGGAAATATTGATCAACAGGGAAAGTACGACCTTAAAGTATAAAAAAATAAAACACGTGAAATGAACCACATTTATAGGCCCATAATGGTAAGCAAAAGTAAAATTACTTTAAAGGATGACTGAATATTTCTAAGAAAGCCGATTACATTGATAAGTTATATCTGTATTAGAATGTAGGCTCAAATTGGAAAAAGTAGATCTGCATTCTCCTTGGGAGTTAGAAATAATAATAATACATCTTGCCATTTGTGTTGTTTGTGGTACTGGAACTTTAAATGTATTTAAATGCATCGTTAATGGTCTTGGATGTTTTCTCTTCACCGTTGTAAGAATTAAGGGAAAGACACCAGACAGATGTTGTTTGTTCAAAATATAACAAAATTATTTCTTTCTAAACAGATCTTTCCGTATATAAATATATTAAAAAAATTTTTTTTTTCAGGATACTATACACGGTGTAGGCTATATAGCGGTCATTCAACACTGAATTAATCGAAGTGTAAATACATTTCTAGGGAAAAGGAGGAACCTGTTGCGCTCCATCTACTACTTGTCAAGGAAGTCCAATGCATAAACTGCAGTAATGATGTCACAGAGAACAGTGACATCATTACTACACAGACAGGAACCAATTACACTGTGGAGCCCATTGCAACCTTGTATTTGCGGTCAGGTAGAAGCCGTGCAAAATGCTCAAGTTAATTGCTTGTTGGACACCTTTACTGCACAGAGATGAACCAATTAACTACCTTTATCCTACAGGTAAGAGTAATTTAACATGGTTTCATTATTATTAATGGATTAGACACCTTTAGAGGCTCTCTCATTTACAGACATAAGTGGGTTAGACACTTGTAACAAACTGCTACAAAGTAATCAGCTTGCCAGACAGTAACTGGTTACTTAATAAATGCAGCAATACAACCCCTCTGTCAAAATGGGTAATAGAGGCCACATCGTCTCACCTGGGATATGTACAACTGGGCAACTATTGAAGTACTGAGAGAAAAGCTCAGCGTTCAGGGTGGCGCTCATCAGAATAATACGCAGATCTGGTCTCTGAACCATGACGTCTTTCAAAACCAGCAGCAGGAAGTCACTAGGATAAATAAAATAAAAAATGGAGCAAAGATTATTAGCGTTTCTGTTATAGGTACGCAAGAACAGTATAATGTAATGAATACTTTGTAATGTAACTACCTTTCTTCCGTCCGCTCGTGAACTTCATCGACAATGACGTGAGTGACACCGTGCAGAGCGGTATCTCCTTCTAGCCGTCTCAGGAGCACGCCGGTAGTGCAGTACAGCAGTCTGGTCGCTGCTGACTGGAAGATCAGGGAATTCATTGGATCATTCTAGAACGTTTAACCCCTATCCTTCGTTTCTACTTTGTTGGTCTCACTAGCAGCGAAAAAAACTTAGGTTCATTCCTACATCTACTGACATTGCAATCCAAGGCAACCGCTGCTTAGTGCAACACCTTAAATCTAACATGTGTAATGGCGGTTTCATCATTGAACTTCATTATATTATCTTTGCAAACCTAAGCCCAAACACACCTGTGGAACACACAATATGCCAAAAGCCGTAAAGGAAGAAGGCAATCCCAAAGATGCAGTATTCAGAGGGGAGATATAAAGCAGCTCATTGGATTTGGTCATGGAAGCGTCATCATAGAACACAGTTTTGCATCATTAATTGTGGAAAATTCCTAGATCTTTTCATAATGAACACGTGATTAGGACAAGAAAACAAAAGCATCATTTTGTAGTTCTCGTGACTACTTTAGAGGCCAAACTAGGAGTTCTGACATGATTGCACCATTAACACCTTTGTTAACGAACGGACTGTGCAAGGTTCAGGCAGCCAAGGGTTACAGGATGTGTATCAGTATTTTGCTGTTGCTTTTCTGTGTGTTATCACAACCACAGAAGTTTTCAAAGTATTCTGAGATTGCATGCTCTCTGGGGAAGGGATTCCTTTCTTCTATAGTTGGTGCATTTTCATATGTATGGTGATATAATTGCCTTGTCTGCAGTGGCTGGCACAATGTACACACAAATACACTGAGGAGTCTGACAGTATCACATACCATGGGTAACCTTTTGTAAAAATAATGCCCCTTTTAGCATACAGTGTCCGACTCGTGTTCTTTCCTGTGCACACAGAAATAAACATGCCACTGACCTTGACACTCTCCAGTCTTATCTGGTATCCCACGGAGATCCCAACTCGCTCTGCTCTCTCCTTGGCCACGCGCTCAGCCACAGAAATGGCGGAGATTCTACGAGGCTGTGTGCATACGATGTTGCACACTTTCTCAGGAGGCCCATGCAATGAAGCATCCAGTATAAACTGTGGAATCTGTGTGGTCTTACCACACCTGTAGGAACACAGTGAATCAAGTCAGGAACCCACAACATTATATTAAAGCTGGCGCTGAAAGTGTGATGGTAATACGAATTATGTTGAATATGCACTTTCAAGACTTCACAAGTCTTATTTGCAAACTTAAAATAGCTTGCAAAGAACTTCATCTGCTCTACCAAACTGGATTTTGTAATGGCAGATTAGCAAATGGGAGGGAGATCATGACACAAAATGTCTCTTTGGCTCTAGCCAGACTATGGGACGTTAATGTGCAACAGGCTGTGAGAACATTCCGTGCTTACCCAGTCATTCCACTCACAACCAGAACCTGGTGCTTCATCAGCAGCTGCAGGATTGTGTCTTCCTTCTGCCATGCTGGAAGGTTTTGCCTGTCTTGCAGCATTGACTGGTAGCTTCTGGTAGACTAAAGAAGAAAAGCAACACTGATGAATCAAGACACACAAACACACACACACACACAATGTGGCTCAAAAAACACTAATTGTACTGTACCCGATTTTACACCGAACAACATTTAACATTATGTAAAAAGCTGTTCTAAGCATATTTTAGAGAGATTTACACAATATTTATGCTTAGAAAGGTTTCCTAAAATAAATCCAGTTTTCTTTAAACAGAAAGAGGACCCATAAATGTGTCAGTAAAAAAGTAGCGTCACAGGGGCTGAAAATTATATATAAAAAGAAAAAGGTGCGTCTCCGTAGTCCCTAGTACCACCATACTTTGAGCACTGGTATAGATAGAAGATTTATTTTATTAGGTAGAACAGATGCTCTAATGCAATATCTATTAATTTTTGTTAACTAAACAGTTTCCCAGAGACTCTGGACCTCCGTCAGGACGGCAGATGGGGTACCTGCTTGGCATGGAAGTGTCGGCAGATTTTGGCATTCTCTGCATGTATGGCTTTGGGTGCCCAGTTGTACTTCCTGGAAAGCTTTTTCTTCAGGTGTGCATAGCTCTCATTTTCAACCACGATGGCTTCCGACTCCAGGTCATCGAGATCCTCATCATCATCCAGATCGTTAAGTCTACTGGTCTCTGGTATGGCCGGTTTCTGCCCGTTTTTTGCTAGGGATAGGAAAACATTAAAAGCCATTTGTGACTTTCAGTGTCACTTAAAATGAAGGTTAGTGGCAGAGGAACTAAAGCTACTTTGGTCAATAAGAACATTGGTAAAGAGAACCCTAATGCTTAGCAATAAATCTGAGCAGTTACTTTGTAGAAGACCTGCCTTCGATCAATAAAACAAACACACACCTCTGACTGGTAAATACAATAAAGAAAAGTAGGCTTTTGGTAGCTTGCACATAGTTTTAAGTTTAAAGAAGTAGAGAAAATTCACAATAGCATTATTTATTTTGACCTGCAAATACCTTGACCATAAAAGCAGCAATCCGCCAGGGATATTTTTGTTTTCAATATATATAAAAATAGCACAGGGTACCTCCCAGCTTCCAAGAAAATGACCATGATAGTTGCTGGTGACAGGACTACCTCTGGGGAAACAATATGGCTGTTTAACACTCCTAGAATATGCGGGCCAATAGGAAGCCACATCATCATCTGTTGTGGTTTCCTATTGGTGAAACAGCAGAGACAATACTGCATTCTTCATGAGACACTGGCAACTATGATGGGATTAATCTCATCAACCGGGGGATCTTCACAGCTGAAAACAGCATGGTTCAGCTCAGGAGCGCCCCCTGACTTTTATAAAAAAATAAAGGAATTGAGGATTTTCCTGGGATTGCCGCTTTACTTTTTTTGCATAACCAACACATGTGCAGACCCTCAAAGCTTTGAATTCAATTCCACTATTGTCCTTTTTCAATTCCCCCGAGTTAAAAAGCCTGCAATCACACCAGTGTGGCCCCGAATAGACAGGCCCGACACTATACTCACTTACATGTGTTTAGATCATGCATAATCAGCAGAGATTTGGGCCAAAAGATGCAACACAGAATAGAAAAATAATGTGTATGATTAATTAGGAAACAAAATAGTTAATATGGGTACTTCATTTCTTTGAGGGTCTGGTTATAGTCATTGGATTGCATTATATTTATTTTTAAGGTCACATACCAGCTGCAAAACTTATTAGGGTGATGTAGTGCAGTTATAATAGCCATGCTGTTCTTACAGAAGTGTAGGATTTGTCACAAGCTGAGAAACATTTTCATGGACCAACCACAGAGCTCTACATAGATGCAGATAGTGTGTACGTAGCATTGCATAAGAGATCTGTTTCGACAGCTCTGCACAAACTAATATATAATAGAGAAAATATGCTCTCAAATTTTACCTACCTTCTGATAAGCGAATTGGAACAGATGGTCTGTCTGGAGCGACTGGCTTATGGATAGTGATTGGAGGGTTTTTCTTCGTTTCAGAAGATGTCGTTAGGAGTAGAGGCGGTGGGTTGCTATATTTGTGATGGGTGTTGCCAAGTAATGTAACCATTTTGTCTTCATCTTCCAAGCACGCCAAAAAGGAGTACACTGCCGGCTCTTTGGTTTGTGCAATGGTAAGAGCCATCTCATAGAGGTACTCAGTGATGTTTAGGCGGCAACCCATTGGGAGGTTCTCATTGACTGAATGAAATGCTACCAGTGGCGCTTGGTAAGGGTACTTGCTGCCCTTTGGAAATCTAATTTCAAGTTCATATAGGTAATTGTTGTCTCCGTTGGCAATGAGATGAGACTCGTCCTTCAAGGTCTGAGCTTGTTTTGGGGCATCATGCTTAAACCGGCATTTTGAGCCAAACCGACAGGTCTCTCCTTTCAAGACGAACTTGCAGAGGTTCTTAGGGATCTGTTTAGCTAGATCTTTGGCACTGTCCCTCTGCCTGGGCTTCTGCAGCCTATTTGTCAGATAGTCCAGATCCAGCCCCATGGTCCATACTCTGTCCGGGATTCGCTCGATGAATTTCTCTCCACAGATTGAGCTGAGGACAAAGGCCTCTTCCTGCCTGCGCTCTACACACTCCTCCGTGCTGACGTCAGATGCTGCCCTTGGAGTTTTTGTCTGGATGCCAAAAGTTTCCGAAAAACACTGTTGCAGCAAATACTCCAGAGACATCCCCACATCACTGTCATGGGACCTCAGAGCTGTCACACAGCGCTCTCTGTCAAAACCATACCTGCAAAAAAGAAGAGAAATAAAATGCATCTGCAATCACCGATATGCACTTTAGCTCATAATTACCAAATGGCTCTGTTCCATAAGGGGGGGGGGGGTAGAGGAGGGAGGTCCATAGAGCTGTTAATAGTAATTAGGCATTAAGGTGCACCACTATGTGGGCTTTCATAACAGATTTTTCCATTTCCTTGAGATCGTTAACACTACACCATGTCCCATCGCTCTCTAGGACACGCATGTTAACTCCACCGGTCTAGTCCACTTCACACTCGCAGCGCTGGAGTTTGCAAGCTGTTATCTCTGCATACTCATGCTCCATCCTGCTCATTTACCCCCTGGATGATCAACTACATTAAACCCTTGCGCTTCCAAAGCGGCCTTTGCAATGCATTGTGGGCCCATCTGCCAGCAAAAGGGTTAAAATGAGGTTTCCCAAGGGGCAAACAGAGTCAAATATTCACTACCCTTTATATTTCATAGGTTTCCCCACAAACTGAAAAGTGAAAAACAAATATATCAAAAAGTGGCGCTCAAAAATTATATAAACAAATGTGATAAATTGTGATACTTAATACAAACATGAAAGGATGCTGCTTAACCCAGTGTGAGGTCGTTCTCTCGATCCCGTGGACAGTGCAGGGGTGAAGATCATCGGGAAGCGCAAAATCATGTAAAACAGAAGAAAATTCCCTGATGGTGCAGTATTGTGATATACATAAAATAGTTAAAATAATTAAAATGAATCAAATTAACCGTTACAACAAGATTAACCCCTAAATAAACTTAGCTAATCACATATCTTAAAAGACACAGTAATGCAGTTTATCTAGTGGAGAAAAAGAGAGGCATGTTAGAATCATTTACAAGAAAGGTTTTATATCGAACTCAAGGTTTAAACCCTGGGGGGAAACGGTTTTAAGCTCGAACATCCAGAATGATTCCCTCTTAATTAAATTCAAGTCTCTATTGCCCCCCCTCCAATAGGGCAAAACCTGCTCTATGGCTTTAAATGAGAAGCTAGCAGGATTGGAGCTGTGTGTCAATAAAAAGTGATTTGAAACACTATGGGTTGTGAGTTTGCGTTTTATATTACCCAGATGTTCTAATATACGCGTTCTGAGCGGGCGTATGGTCTTACCAACATATTGTAAGCCACACTCACATTCCGCAAGGTAAATGACATAACTGGATCTACAGTTCAAGTGCTGTTTAATGTTATAAGATTTTTGTGTTACATTAGATTTGAAACTGTGTACTTCTTTGGAACTATGCTGGCAGGCAGTGCACAATTTACATTCATAGAATCCTTTGGGGGGATCTAGCCACGTGTGCTTTTTGGCTTTAGTATTTCTTAGGGCACTCGGGGACAGGAAATTTTTAATATTTGGTGCTCTCCTATAAATCATTTTTACTTTGTCCGCCAAATGTTCCCCCAAAATGGGATCATTTCTAAGTATCGGCCAATGGTTGTTAAGAATTTTATTAATCTTACTGGCATCCTTATTGTATTGGGTAATAAAAGGCACTTGTATAGTGTCATTCTCTACAGGTTTTTTTGGGGCAGGTATGAGCATGGATTCCCTCGGGGTATTTTTAGTTCTAGCTAGTGCTCGATCGACTACATCCCTCTTATAATGTCTCTCTCTAAACCTTTTAGATAGAACTGTGGATTGCTCCTCAAATATATGATTGTCTGTGCAGTTACGCTTGAGTCTGCGATACTGCCCGTATGGGATATTTTCAATCCACTTATTGAGGTGGCAGCTTGATTGTAAAATATAATTATTTGCGTCCACCTCTTTGAAATAGTTTTTTGTCTTAATAAGACCATTTTCCAAATAAATACAAAGGTCTAGGAAGTTGACAGAGGTACTACTAATTGTGGATGTAAATCTCAGATTATACTCATTGTCATAGTTTTCTACTTCCTACCAAAGATACATAAAAATCGCACACACCCCCCAGGACGGCCTATAATTTCTGGCATTGGGTCTTTGACGGCCAACCTGTCAGAGTTTGTGGATAGCTATTTACAGGGAATAGTTAAAAAAACAGAAATCCTATTTGAAAGATACGAATGATGTAATTCTGATGCTGAGAGAGATAGAATGGCAGGACAACTTCATATTGGTGACAACAGATGTGACGGCTCTGTACACATCTATCAAACATGACGATGGATGTAGAGCCGCCAGGCATTTTTTGGAAAAAGAAGGGATATTTCCCACAATACAAGTGGATTTTTTAGTGGACTGCATAAAGTTTATCCTAAGTAAGAACTTCTTTTGGTTCAATGAGGTTTTTTATTTGCAACTCTGTGGGACCGCCATGGGGACCAAATTTGCGCCCAGCTATGCCAATCTATTGATGGCCATGTGGGAGGATCAATTCATATGGTCTTGGCCGGGGCTGGACGCAAATTTGGTCACATGGCGGAGATACATAGATGATATCATCTTTGTATGGAAGGGCACTGTAAAAGATTTGGATGTGTTCCTCTTGTATTTAGATGACAATGAGTATAATCTGAGATTTACATCCACAATTAGTAGTACCTCTGTCAACTTCCTAGACCTTTGTATTTATTTGGAAAATGGTCTTATTAAGACAAAAAACTATTTCAAAGAGGTGGACGCAAATAATTATATTTTACAATCAAGCTGCCACCTCAATAAGTGGATTGAAAATATCCCATACGGGCAGTATCGCAGACTCAAGCGTAACTGCACAGACAATCATATATTTGAGGAGCAATCCACAGTTCTATCTAAAAGGTTTAGAGAGAGACATTATAAGAGGGATGTAGTCGATCGAGCACTAGCTAGAACTAAAAACACCCCGAGGGAATCCATGCTCATACCTGCCCCAAAAAAACCTGTAGAGAATGACACTATACAAGTGCCTTTTATTACCCAATACAATAAGGATGCCAGTAAGATTAATAAAATTCTTACCAACCATTGGCCGATACTTAGAAATGATCCCATTTTGGGGGAACATTTGGCGGACAAAGTAAAAATGATTTATAGGAGAGCACCAAATATTAAAAATTTCCTGTCCCCGAGTGCCCTAAGAAATACTAAAGCCAAAAAGCACACGTGGCTAGATCCCCCCAAAGGATTCTATGAATGTAAATTGTGCACTGCCTGCCAGCATAGTTCCAAAGAAGTACACAGTTTCAAATCTAATGTAACACAAAAATCTTATAACATTAAACAGCACTTGAACTGTAGATCCAGTTATGTCATTTACCTTGCGGAATGTGAGTGTGGCTTACAATATGTTGGTAAGACCATACGCCCGCTCAGAACGCGTATATTAGAACATCTGGGTAATATAAAACGCAAACTCACAACCCATAGTGTTTCAAATCACTTTTTATTGACACACAGCTCCAATCCTGCTAGCTTCTCATTTAAAGCCATAGAGCAGGTTTTGCCCCATTGGAGGGGGGGCAATAGAGACTTGAATTTAATTAAGAGGGAATCATTCTGGATGTTCGAGCTTAAAACCGTTTCCCCCCAGGGTTTAAACCTTGAGTTCGATATAAAACCTTTCTTGTAAATGATTCTAACATGCCTCTCTTTTTCTCCACTAGATAAACTGCATTACTGTGTCTTTTAAGATATGTGATTAGCTAAGTTTATTTAGGGGTTAATCTTGTTGTAACGGTTAATTTGATTCATTTTAATTATTTTAACTATTTTATGTATATCACTTAATTTTAAAAGATTATTTTATTACAATCAGTTTTTGGAAGACTCATGTATGTCTGACATGAGTCTTATAACTATTGTCTGTTCACATCTGTAGTCTCTTTTTTAATTACGCATCACGATTACCATATTTAATTGTAAACCAATGGGATTCGAGCGTAGCGTATATAATCCTCTTAGAACCTGTCAGCCATACACTCCTGAAGAAACCGCAATACGGAGAAACGCGTAGAGTGAGGCTGACGAGAGAAAACTCCCACAGGATCGGAGTCCCCCAAAGCAGATGACGTCACTTCCGGTTTCCGGTTTGGGTGAGACGCACCGGTGACACGCACGCCCGCCGAGGCAGAGGGGGGACTAAGAGAGCAGCTTATACTTTGCTGAGATCCGACCTGTGTGATCTAAACGCTTATTACCTTTTTATACCATGTGAGTGCATTGCACATACACTTACTTTTAAAGAGATTTTTGTACAGTCTGCACTATGTCCGTGTTTATGTTATTCATTTAAGGTCTCCAGCACTTACTATTCCACTTACCTGTCTGACGGTCCAACGGGCTGCCACTCAAAAAGAAACCTTTATGGGAACATTGCTCACTCTACACTTGTGAGTATTTAGCACACTGCACCTTGATATTTATTTTTATATCAATCACAATACTGCACCATCAGGGAATTTTCTTCCCCACAAACTGCCTTTGCTTCCAAGCTGTTATTTTATCTATTTAGCCGATGGCCTAAAATAACAGGGAGTACAGGAGGAGATCTTAAGACTTCACTTTCCAGATTTAATCTGCACATTTTGTAACACATTCTGAAGTGCAGTTAAAGCACTGCTAGTTAAGGAAGGAGGTAAACAAAGGTTTCCTCTTCCAAATTAGGGTTACATTATCTGAGATATTATTACACATCTGAATTTCAGCGGCTAATAAAGTCATCAAGTGTATTGGGACATTAAAAGTTGGAATTGGGCAGACAAAAGTTTTAATTATTTAGTGAAGTTAAGGTCACAAAAAAAAATAGCGATTTAAAATTCATAGAAACATTCAATACAAAATAAATATGAACTACCATATATTACATTGTTCTTCCGTGTGCATTTAAACTACTGCAATTTAGGAAAGAACCAACAAAGCGATATGTTCCCAGTTCTGGAGAAAAGATCAGCTCCTTTCAAACGGCCGAGACTAAAATCGTCTCCAGCTTTGGGAAGTGGCTTCACAACCTATTGACGTAGGGCTCACCTACATACAGACTGTAACATGGGACATCACACAGATGCGGATGCTAGTCCCTTAATTGTAGCCCATATACGGAATTAACAATGCAACATGAAATAGTCCAATACAGTATGCAGTTGCAAAGAATATAGAAAGAGGGTCTTCCACTGCCAGATAGTCCAGTACTTATGCAATAATGACAGCAACACACTTCTTCCACTCCTCTTACAAGACCATACAGAAGACCAAATAAAGAGAAATTTGTGAACAAGCATTTTACCAGAAACCGCACCAATGCTTTCAAAATCTACAGTCGCTCAATTGAAGCCATGCGTAGAATTTATTATTACAATTGATTACAAGAGAACTAACCTGGAAAGCTTTCCTACGGCAAAAGGGGATATGACCGATTCTGATAGCAACTGGGCAGAGGGTTCTGGAGAGAGTTTGCCCGTTGAGTGTAAGGTATCAGGAATTGAGGACCAATAGTTAAAGCCTCCATCTTCATCATGGTCATCATCCTCATAACATGGATCATCATATTCATCTTCTAACTCGGATCCCACATCCCTATGATAGAACAGGGTGAGAATATAGTTAGTAAGTACAGCTGTGCAAAACATTTTACAGTCAATGTGCAGTCCAACAGAACATTAAACTGAACCAAGGGATATGGGATATGTTTATTATATTCAAAAAAATTTGGTTGATGCATTTTTAATCAGACCAGTTCTGAGCTGACCCACCCCAATATATTTGCCAGATTGACTGAAGATATTGGGGTTGTCAGGGCAGGAACAGCAATGCTTGGGGAGACCTATTCCTCTAGCAGCCGGGGGACTCTGGATACTCAGAGACCAAGGCAGGTTGTGGTGGTAAAGGACTCAATCATTAGAAAGATAGATAAGGCAATCTGTTGCTGTGACCACATGAACCAAACAATGTGGTCACCAACGTGCTCGGGTTCAGCACATTGCAGATCGAGTAGATAAGATTGTTGGGAGAAACAAAAGATTTCACCAGCAACAAAGGAAACGGTTCATTACAGTAACGGCAATTAAAATGTAGAATTCATTACCCATGGAGACTGTGATGGCAAATGCAATTTATATCTGTCAGAAAAGGTTATATATCTTGTTAGAACGGAAAGGTATACAAGGATATATACCCCCCCCAAAAAAACATTTTTTATTTCATTATTTGGAGTCATGAACAAAATGTAATTTCCCCCTTATGAGGCACCATTGGAGAATGTTTCCCTGGGTTTTTTTTTGTTTACCTTCCTCTGGATCAATATACTGTAAATACAAATATAGGATAAGTATCTGTCATCTAATTTTGAACAGGCTGAACTCGTGCGACATGTCTTTCAACCTCCTATGTAAGAATACACATTCTCAAATAATTTGTTAAAGTCTAAATATTTTCCCCTGGTTTCATTTACATGAGCTCTGAATTAGGGGCGGAGAGTGTCAATCTTTTACTGCACCAATAAGTAGCTGCTTCTTCTGAGCACCAAGTTCATGCACAGAATAAAGACAGATCAGAACAGTAAAATCCAGCCTAAGATTTAAAATACAAACACAAGGAGAGGAAAAGGGGAAGTGGAGGGGGAAGGAATACCCTCGCTACTGCTTGCTGGATGTGGCTATGTGGAGGTGCTACTATCAGGGGTAATGTCAAATAGAAAAAACAGAGAGAGGTAGAACCCCAAGGAGAGCACTCTACCAATGTGTAGCCAAAATGTATCAGAACCTAGTAAGGTGGGTGAGTAATGAATTAATTAAAACCAGAAACTTTAATTGAGTCTTAACTCTAAATATAAAATAATATGGGGAACACTATAGGTCAAGTAATATACTAATGATAGCCAGTGTACAGTGAATTAATATTAAAAATGAGCAAAGCAGACCACAATAAACTCTGTACTGTAAACCCAGAGTCTGGGATATGGCCGCACGATAACACTAGTGGTGTAGAGTAGATCCAAAGGATGGTTATAGGTCAAAACAGGTAACGGTAAGTGTCTAGTTTGTACTATGTCGTATGGCATAAATCAGCATGTCGATATCAACGCTGACTGTAGCAGTATACAGGTATAGCTGGTTACTTGTACAGGTTAGTGGTATTGTACCTATATCAGTAACACAGCACACAGAATCAGTTATCTGTGTAAATAATGCCAAAAGCCGTGCCTGTTGGTGGTGGATCTCTATGTACAAAAGCCACTTGATGTTAGTATGGTGCGTGAGTATTGTACACACAAGTTAGTGGTATTGTACCTATATCGCTAGCACAGCCCACAGAGTCAGTTATCTGTGTAAACAATGCCAAAAAGCCGTGCCTGTTTATGGTGGTTCTCTGTAAGTATAAGCCACCTGGTGTTAGTGCGGTGCGTGAGTGTTGTACACACACATACACGTAGCAGTATACAGGTATAGCTGGTTACTTGTACAGGTTGGTGGTGTTGTACCTATATCAGTAACACAGCACACAGAGTCAGTTTATCTGTGTAATTAATGCCAAAAGCCATGCCTGTTGGTGGTGGATCTCTATGTACAAAAACCACTGATGTTAGTATGGTGCGTGAGTATTGTACACACAAGTTAGTGGTATTGTGCCTATATCGGTAACACAGCCCACAGAGTCAGTTATCTGTGTAAACAATGCCAAAAGCCGTGCCTGTTCATGGTGGTTCTCTATATGTATAAGCCACTTGGTGTTAGTGCGGTGCGTGAGTGTTGTACACACACATACACACCATATCAGTGTCAGTATTAATCTAAAACAGTGCACAAGTAGTGCCTGTTAACATGGATTGTGGTAGATTCGCGAAATTCATACACTCACACACGTCAGAGAATATATTGACTGAATCAGTATTAATCTAAAACAGTGCACAAGTAGTGCCTGTTAACATGGAGTGGAATCACACAATGCTTTGCTCATAACACACCAGACATACCTCCTATGTGGGGGGCTGGGCGCCTTTGGCAGCATGCCAGGAGCTCTCTAGTATCAGCCTCGGTGCGTCTGGTGATAGCTAAAAGTTAAGTTGATACCATCGGTAGCACAGCCATGCAGCTGAAGCTACTGGGTGCAGGAGGCGCTCCGACCGCCAGCGCATATCCCGCCCCTTTGACGCGATGACGTCATAACCTGCCGACGTACGTGCCGTACGTTTCACTCGTACTGCTTTCTCAAGTCAATATATTCTCTGACATGTGTGTGAGTGTATGAATTTCGTATGAACACTCACGCACCGCACTAACACCAAGTGGCTTATACATATAGAGAACCACCATGAACAGGCAAGGCTTTTGGCATTGTTTACACAGATAACTGACTCTGTGGGCTGTGTTACCGATATAGGCACAATACCACTAACTTGTGTGTACAATACTCACGCACCATACTAACATCAGTGGTTTTTGTACATAGAGATCCACCACCAACAGGCATGGCTTTTGGCATTAATTACACAGATAAACTGACTCTGTGTGCTGTGTTACTGATATAGGTACAACACCACCAACCTGTACAAGTAACCAGCTATACCTGTATACTGCTACGTGTATGTGTGTGTACAACACTCACGCACCGCACTAACACCAGGTGGCTTATACTTACAGAGAACCACCATAAACAGGCACGGCTTTTTGGCATTGTTTACACAGATAACTGACTCTGTGGGCTGTGCTAGCGATATAGGTACAATACCACTAACTTGTGTGTGCAATACTCACGCACCATACTAACATCAAGTGGCTTTTGGACATAGAGATCCACCACCAACAGGCACGGCTTTTGGCATTATTTACACAGATAACTGATTCTGTGTGCTGTGTTACTGATATAGGTACAATACCACTAACCTGTACAAGTAACCAGCTATACCTGTATACTGCTACAGTCAGCGTTGATATCGACATGCTGATTTATGCCATACGACATAGTACAAACTAGACACTTACCGTTACCTGTTTTGACCTATAACCATCCTTTGGATCTACTCTACACCACTAGTGTTATCGTGCGGCCATATCCCAGACTCTGGGTTTACAGTACAGAGTTTATTGTGGTCTGCTTTGCTCATTTTTAATATTAATTCACTGTACACTGGCTATCATTAGTATATTACTTGACCTATACTGTTCCCCATATTATTTTATATTTAGAGTTAAGACTCAATTAAAGTTTCTGGTTTTAATTAATTCATTACTCACCCACCTTACTAGGTTCTGATACATTTTGGCTACACATTGGTAGAGTGCTCTCCTTGGGGTTCTACCTCTCTCTGTTTTTTCTAAGATTTAAAATACAATGTTTATAAACAGGTCTTACATATACTTTTCATTAAATATTTTAAAGACTTCTATGTGTCTGATTTTGCTTTTAAAAAGGCAACAGCGACCTTTAAAACAAAGAGGAAAAACCGTCACGACAGAAACATTAATTGCTTAATCTACGTGGAAAGGAGAAAATGGACAATCTGCTTGCCGTAATTTTCTTTCCCCAGAATCCGTTCATGGTGGGGGTAGGAGTGGGTTGTTCCGCCCATCAGTCAGAGTAGAACAGAACCAACTTCTGCATGTGGGCTATAAAAGGCTCCTCTCACCGGCAGACAGGCTTCACATTTCCCGAAGTTGAAAAACATACTATGTACGTACAATTTTTTTTCTTTTTAGTTACAATTTTTTATTTTATCACCACTTATAACACCATCAGTCCAAAGCTTGCATAAGCCGAAGACTTTACGTCAAGTCTATGTCTAATAAATGTGTGGAAAGATGACCACACAGATGTTTGGGTGATGCTTGCACCCTGAAAGCCCAAGATATGGCCATGGCTCTGGTTGAGTGTACCCTTTATTTTCAAGGAACCTAAATCCCTCTGCATCTACAAGACATGTGTCTCGAATACACGTGGTGATCCAGTGCGCAACCGTAGCCTTAGATGCTGCTTGCCCCTTTCTGGTACCCTGTGGAAAGACAAACAGTCTGTCTCATTTTCTGAAGTTGTGTACTTCTTTCAGATAATGCTTGATACATCTAGTTTATGTGGCCTTTTTCTGGATTCTTTGGTGCAGGGACTAAAAAAAGGAATGGAAATCTCTTGATTTAAATGAAAAGATGACACTACATTCAGTAGGAAATGATCCACTGGCCTTAGAAGAATCTTGTCCTGATGTATGATAAGGAATGGCTCCTTACATGTCAACGCCTGTAGTTTGCCCACTCTCCTGGCCGAAGTAATGGCCACAAGGAACACCATCTTCCGTGTTAGCATATGTAATGATAGGCCTTATACTGGCTCAAACGTGGGTTCCATTAGTGCCTGCAGGACTAGTGATAGATCACAAGAAGGCACTATCGTACACATTTGAAGTCTCAATTTCTTTACTGCCTGCAAAATTAGTCTTTCCGTTGCCACATTTCCTTCTAAAAGTGCGGTTAAAGCTGAACCTTGCACTTTGAGTGAGTTGACCAAGCCCTTTATCAAATCCTGTTTGAAGGAACTCTACTAGCTCAGCAGGAGGAGGGTTTTAGCAGTTCTCCTTGTAACATTACAGGAACTTTAGCCAAACACGGTAGTATACTCCGGACATTGAACCATTCCTGGCTGCCATCAGTATCTTTTTGTTTCCTAAAAAGCCTTTCCTTTCCAATAAACGGTTGTTCAATCGCCAGGCCACTAGTGCGAATCTGGGTGCTGTATTGGTACTTGCATTAAGACACCATGCATTTCCGGCAATCTCCATGGGCTTTCTACCGCCATGCTCACTGCCCAAGTGTACTATGCCTGCCTTCGCCAATCGGGTAGGATAGCTATCAACTCCGCTTTCTCCACTTGTTTTTCCTCAATACCCTTTGTATAAGTGGGATTGGTGGGAAAATGTACGCCATACGAAAGTTGTAAATGAAACTCAGGGCATCTGTCTGAAAGCTTCTGCATGATCTATCCTTGAGCAGAACTGAGGTACCTTTCTAATGGAAATGGATGCCACCTAGATGCATGTCTGGTTTACTCCAACGGTCTTGTATCTGCTGGGGGTGGAACAATGATGGCTGCTGTTTACTTGCATCAATTTGTTGCTCTTTATTCCTCCTCCCTTTCCCATCATACTAATTCTCTTCTGGTGCTTCTGGACAATGTTATCTCTTGATTCCAATCTACTAGATCCTCATTCCATTAGTTCATGAAATTCTCTTGCAATGGTCTCGTGACACCTTCCCAACTTTATTACGTCGAGGGAAGAGGTAATCTTTTGCAAAAGGATTTATACAATACCTTTGTATGCTTGTATGCTTCCTGGAACCTTGTATGCTTCCTGGAACCTTCTTACACTTCCTGTTATATCTTGTACCTGGTCTTAATAACTGGACTGTACTTAATGTACTGGAGTCAGCCGACGTGGGGGATGGGGAGTTTATTAGCCATCCGTGTCTCTCCAGTAACTCTAAAACTGCCTTGATATGAAGCTGGAACTTGGTAGTGTTGAGCTTTGATGAGCAGGTCATCCAAATACAGGTATGTATGTATGCCCTGTTTTCTTACCTTGGCTAATGACATGACTAGTACCTTGGTGAATGTTCTGAGGGATGCCACTTGTCCAAATGGTAGTACTGTACAATGGAAATTATCCTCTCTTTCTGCGGATCTTAGAAACCTTCGATGACCCCTTGTTACTGGGATACCCAAATACGCATCTTTGAGATCTATTGAGCTCAACCAGTTGCTTTGCTGTACCACCTGTTTAATGGACTTTAGGGATTCCCTTTTGAATTTCCTTAGCCGTAGGAATGTATTGACCCTTCTTAGGCCCAGGACGGCTCTGAATTCTTTAGCGGCTTTCTTTCAGAAAAAAGGGAGGAACGGTGGGAGACGTTATCGCATCATCACGCTATTGCGTAGCATGTTCAGCGAGCAACTACGTCGTCATCGCAGCGTCACGTGGACACATGGAGCGGAGCCAGGACGCAAACCAGAGGACAGCTCTGATTGCGGCATCGGCGTGGAACTCCAGGCGGACGCCTAAACACCAGAGAATCTCCACATAAAGATGCTGAAGTACCTCGTGACGGTCATCACTGTGTACATCGCGCGCTTTTATCTTCTACTTCGTGAGTGAGATTCCAAGAGTCTCTGTTTAATAAAGTTTTGCGATTTCTCTCTATTTTTTTTTTATATATGTTCACTACCTTGTTCAATGAACAACTGTACCCTGCACAAGGAAGTTAAGTATTGTATGCATATGGTCTCTCACATGCATGTTTACTGGTGCTTATCACTTATTATACCCACACAAGGAAAGAATTTGAGAATATTTCTGTTGCAAAGGTTACCATTCACAGTACAGTAATGGCATCTACTATTGATATCACTATTTCACTTACCCGTGTGGAATTTAAAGACTGAGCATCTGGTCACTATACCAATAATTAACTATATCACTTAAATCATTAGAAGCTACACATTGATGTGTTTATTTATTTTTTCACATAGGTACCATTTATAATCTATATGCGGCTTCAGAGGACCAGCACCAAGGAGGAGCGTTTATCAAGTTTAATAGAGTATTTATTCTGTCTGGAGCAAGTAGACAACACAAAACACAATCAGAGCTTAAACTCACAAAACCAGAGGGTTACGAGGAGACTCCAAGCTAAGTAGGTGCTGAGCGCCACGTTTGAGGCTTACCCAGGAGTACATCCACATCCGTAGGGGTATCAAGTCTCCCAGACCTCGGGAGTGTACGGTAGGCAGTTCTCCCAGACCTCAAGGAAGCTGTTCACCAGCAAGCAAACTAAAAAATTTCGCCCTCAGCAAACTCCGGCAAGGATACAAATCCCATCGCAGAAAGCAGGTTTGAATCTCCTGCTCGGATAGGCAGTGAACCTCATTCCGGTGGGTCTCTTGCAAAGACTCACACCGCTTAGAGTTCAGCAGAAACTCGGGATGAACTCTGTAAGTGAGATCGGCAGCTCTTTACATAGACCTCGGCCTCCATCTGAAACTATGGAGGACAGCTGCCAAAAAATCAGCACGGATCCTACACGCTGGGCAATCAAAGCAGATGCTACGTGGGCCAATCACAGAACAAGGGCTCACCTTTGATGGGCCAATCAGAGCTGTGAGAGAGAGTAGTGCTTCAAGACAGCCCACAGGAGGTGGGCTTAAGGAGAGTGGGAAATTCAAACTGACCACTGGGACCAACGAGTCAATTGGGGGCTTAGAACCAGACCTCAGGTTCCAGTTTCAGCTGGATACCTCATGTGGTGATGGATGATTCAGTCTGGGCTGAACAATGGCCCTGCATCAATCACAGTTCCGCAGGCCTGAGTACACCCCCCTCCCCACACCAACAATGTCTTATGCACTCCCCCTCCCTCCAACATAGCATATCAAGGGAACAAAGAAATATACAGGTACAGTTATACACACAGTATTACATTGACTCATGGAGTTACATTCATACAGTTCTAAAAAATTGCTTTTTGGGTCAGATAAGCCACAGGAAGATGGGTCTGCGGGTCAGATCCTGCATATTCAAATGGGTGGGGGCCAGGGCTTAACCTTAAATATCCTGAGTCCCTGGGACCTTACTGTCACAGAGACCTCCTCTTAAAGCTCTCTGCTTTATGGCCCTCCTGGCCGTTAGGATCTGTCTTCTCTGCAAGTCATCCTATCCGGTTAATATCCTGCATAATAGGGGTGTTCTAATGTCTCTTGTGGTAGAAAGAAGCTTCTACTCCGACTCCAGATAATATTATCCAATCTGTTTCCAAACAAAAATTATCCTTCAAAGGGTAGCATACAGAGATAATGCTTTAATGTAATCTGCCATTCATGGCCTCAACCATAACCCCCTCCTTGCAGCCACTGATAGTATGTCTGGCATCGAGGTCCATGGCTCTGTGTCAAATGATGCTTCTGCCATGTAGTCTGTGGCTAAATTTAAATAGGAAAATGCTTTTAAGATCTTGGTCTGTTTTACCCCTTTTTCCCAGTGCATTCTAATTATTCCAGACCCACACTCACATTGCTCATGACACGGAGGCCATGGCGACCACTAGCTCACTGCCCCAAATGATTTCCTCAAGACTTTTCTAGTCTTCTCTCCATCGTGTCTTTGAAGGCGACAGCTTCAACCTCTGGGAGTGTTGTTCTCTTTGCTATCCTCGTAATTTCCACATCAACCTTGGGTGCTACTTCCCACGTCTTCATCAAAAAAGGATACATCTTATGGAATTTTCTCGAAAACAGCATCTTCCTATCCAACTGAATCCATTCCGACTCAATCATGTCCTTTAACACTATGTGGAGGGCAAACAGCCTCTGAAGAGTCTACCTTGCCTCAGATTTCCTTCCTCCGTAGCCTCCATTTCCATAGCCTCTCAAACCACTTTGATCAATGGCGCCACTAGGTCTGCATCGAATAATAAATCCTCTTACTGTAAATCTTCCTTGTCAGAGAAGTCTCAATGCACCCTTTCTGATATCTGTACCTTCGAACCCTCAGACAAAGAGTCTCTCTTGACGAGGCTTGTCTGTGATCTTGACCTTTAATGCAGTTGCCTACTTGCCTGTAATACGACGGTTTCTACCATTTATGAGACCATATACTTCATCCATCGAAGAAAGGTTTCCATTTGTTCTGGGACCTGCAACGCTGCCTATTTTAAGCTGTTCTCACACGGTTTCTTTCCTCCTAATGCCGTCTTGTCACAAGCTGTGCAGCTCTTCCATTTCTTGATACTCTTTTTCATCCGACGTTTCCACCCCTAATTTGGACCTCCATCCCTTGGCAATCCTACAGTGGTACATGCTTTATCTTTGCTTGAGTGCTCAGCTAGTACTCACCCAGAAATTTTAGGCAGCGACCCCTTGGCTCTCTAGCTCTCAGCTCACACCCAGTTAATCAGAATAATCTAAACGTACCCAGCTGGATTTAAATAGCCCTAATAGTATGTGGTTACTCCCGATGTGATGGTCTAATGGTTCAATGCTCCACCATGGTCGCAGAGGGCCCCCAAATAGCTGCCACATGGAGTGCTATCGGGGTGGGGGAGAGAGACGCCGAGAACCCCCCCGCCTGCAGTCACGGTGAGTAGCCAAAAAAAACAACAAAGCTACCATTGTAGGACAGAAACAAAACAGAATCTGCAGGTGAGAGGAGAAGCATTTTATTGTCCGTCCACCTGTAGAAGTTTATTCTGTCCTACTCGGGCTGATGGGACCCACTCGTATCACCACCATGAATGGGAAATTTACTTAATTGTACTGTATTATACAATAAATTGTATCATTTAACATTAAAGCCGTTTGCACTGCTTATATATATTGTCGTTGTAGAGGTAAAACTCATTAAGTGTAATTTTTTTACCTTTCTCCGTGAAAACCAGCTTAGGAAAGACAAAAAAAATTATAAGAACTCATTAAAGACACTTAATTGTCAGAACTTGTCATATTAAAATACCTTCCTTTTTAAATACATACTTTTTCCTGTCAAAAAACATTTTAAATCGCCTTTTCCTCAGTACTCAAAGAATGTAATTAATGACTTTTACCACTGCAACACTGATATGTTAATACAGTACATGCAGTAATTTCTTCACTTGTTATACCCAAGACATCAAACTGGGAAGATTTTCAATTGCCGAGCGCATGTTTTACCGCTATAAAAAGCATTCTGCTTTTGGATGTTTTTTTCTTCATCTGATTTATTTTACCTCTCCTTTCCAGAAAACAAATTTAGCAGAAGCCCTACCGAATGTGGTGGAAACTGGAGACCAAAAAAACCATAAGACAGTTGTAGCATTTTGGAGAAGCACTGATGGTTACGCTTATACGGCAGGTAAGAAAGTTAAAAGCTTGATTGATGTCTAGTCCCCTTTTTGATAGCCGACACTACTGAGGCATTGTGTTGGGGCAGCGCAAGTCATGCCATATGCATTTGGAGACAAAAGCAGCCCCAAAAAAATAGAATCAAATCACTGGGCTTCTACCTGCACTCACACTGACAGCCAACAGGACGCTTCTCTGCAAACTCCCAGTGTAAATCAGTCAGTATGGAGGGGTGAGATGCCTTCTCAGTCCTCCCAAGAAAAGTTAATTTTGAGTCTCTTTACCTCCTTAACTCTGCTGTGTGGGTTCATTTGGTTCAGTGCCACCTACGCTATTCCAGTTGTTTAAACTGCTGCTTTAATACAAAAAAAACAAACCTATTTGAGGTATACACAATGGGTTCTGTATGGTTAGTGAGTAACTTGAGTTACTGTATGCGCTCTGGGCATTAATAAGGACCAGAGTGAATGTAATTATCCCCAGGTTTAATAGGCAACACGTGGACTACCAGCAGTGGTCTTTGATCAGTGAAACACCTCTATTACATGAACTAAGTAACAGGACGGGATCAAGCAGAATGCACAGTTTATAAAAAATGCAGACATAGTCATGGTCAGCACTAACTCTGTCACTGCGTCCAGCTCCTGTCCCTGTAGATCACGCAGAAGGGCTTTGACCCGTTCCTGGTTCTCTGTGGTCATGTGCAGGGTCTGGAGGGGCGTGGTGGCCACAGGGTTACTGCGCGGTCGTGAAATCCTGCTGCTGACCTGGCTGCACCTACAAGAAAAGGCACAGTAATAAAGAGCTGAGGGATTTCTTGTCAGCTCGTAAGTTTAAGACCTTATAAAACTAGGTTCATATACTGAAAGTCTTAAGAGCACAATAAAATACACACTGCTTGTGCTAATCGCTTTGCTGTCAGAGGGGCCTACAGCAAAAAAACAACCACAACTGTGTTTGACAGCTTTTTACCCACAAACAAAACCCTTTTTACACACATGGTCATCTTATCCGTTTATGAATAGTTAAGTCCAACAGTGTTCCCATAGAACGGGTTAGAATAACACATTCAATAATCATTGCATTTACAATTTCAGTATTACCATAATTAAGTGGTACAGAAATGTGACTAACGTCCTATTTTTGTGTTATTGTAAATGTCATTATTTGACAAATATAAATCTTTCATAAATGGTACCCCCAAAATCAAATCAGAATTTGGTCTCCCGTCTGGAATTTTGTAGGTCTCTCAGAGACACCCTTGGAGGCAGCACAGGTTTGCCGGGGACCCAAGAATTTTCGCCATGACATGAGCCCCCAGGCCAATGTGTAAAGGGGGACGGGGTTGAGTGTCAGCAGGTCCGTATGTTGGGGTAGGTGGGCTTGCTGGCATGGACCCATTAATTGAGCACATGAGGCCAATGGAGGCCCATTGTTGTATAGTAGAGAAGATAGAGTCCACTGCGCAAAATACTCAAAGGTGTACTCCTGGACGGTCAAGAGTACCCATTTTAAAAAGAACAGAAATAGTAAAACTACTGAAGGATTTTACAGATTTTTTTTGTTACGAAACAAGTACAGTCTACAAGACTAGGAATTCATAGGTGGTTGCTACTGTATATCGATCCAATAATATACTATAAGGTAATAAAGACTGCCGAGTGTGCAGAGAGTATTCAAATCATAGGCGTCTCTGTATATAAATACTATTGTAACTCCTATCGGTAGACAAGAAGAGAAGCAATGAAAATTATAATTTGTGGCTAAAAGCAACACTTGCATTCCCACAGACATCAGTCCTTTTCCTCAAATATTTATCGCCTTATTCTTTGAAAAGCAAGTCATGCCGGACACCACTTTTCACAAGCACTGTCTGGTATCATCAGGCCTGTGCATTGGTGGGAGAAATTTTTTTTAACAACCGGTTCTCTCTCACTTTACCACCCAAACACAGAGAACCTGAACGGAACCGGAGGACCCAAACCCAGAGCATCAGGCCCTAACTCAGTCCAAGCCATGTTATTTATAAATGACCTGACTGTTACGTAATGTTTTCTAAATTTCATTCCAAGTATTTACCAATTTGCACCAATTTATATACTATAACATAAAAAAAAATCTGAGGGGGGGTCTTGGGAGGGAGTGCCCTTCCGAGGATTTTTTTTATGAAATAGAAAATGTAATAGTGCAAATTGGTGCATGCTTGGAGTGAAATTTAGAACAAATTACGTAAAGGTCAGATAATTTATCAATAACTGACCTGCCGTCCTACTGTACATGGCGAGCAATACTGCACCCCTCCTCATCCTCAACCCCTCCTCCTCTCTCTCACCCCCCCTCCATCCTCTCACCCCCCCTCCATCCTCTCACCCCCCCTCCATCCATCCTCTCTCGCCTCCCCTCCCCCCATCCTCTCTCGCCTCCCCTCCCTTCATCCTCTCGCCTCCCCTCTCATCATCCTCTCTCGCCTACCCTCTCTTCATCCTCTCTCACCCCCCATCCTCTCTCACCCCCCATCCCTTCATCCTCTCTCACCCCCCATCCCATTCATCCTCTCTCACTCCCCATCCCATTCATCCTCTCTCACCCCCCATCCCATTCATCCTCTCTCACCCCCTATCCTCTCTCACCCCCCATCCCTTCATCCTCTCTCACCCCCCATCCCTTCATCCTCTCTCACACCCCATCCCTTCATCCTCTCTCACACCCCATCCCTTCATCCTCTGTAATTCTCACCCTCACTGGACAGCCAGCCAGCCAGACACACACAACACACAACACACAACACACAACACACAACACACAACACACAACACAGACAGGACACAAGCAGGACAGAGGCAGAGGAAGGACACAGGCAGGACGGACACACAGGCAGGACCCAGCCTCACCTCTCTCTGCTGCATGCTTTTCCTCCGCTCTTTGGCCCCACCCACTGACTCCTGCCACCTCCTTCTGATTGGCCGCTGTGTAATGCAGCCAATCAGGCTGGATCAAGCTGCCCCGCCCCCTAGCAGAAGCTCTGCTCTCTCCCTTCTCGCACCTGTTCGGCGAACATGGGAAATTCTAGGTACAGATTCGCACAAACCGGTTGAATCCCACCACTAGGCCTGTGAGACTGATAGTATTGCTTTGAGCCACAATGTATGATATTCTGTGGATTACCTGGTAAAACACATTGGCCGGGAATCAAAGTCCTGCGCTCTACGTGATGTCCCCTAACAAAACAAGCATCTTTTTTATTTTTCACATAGTTACTACGTAATAGGGCACCCGAGTGTCAGACCATATGACATATTAACTAAGTCTTTGGGTACTCAAAGGGTTAATGCAGGGGTGCTTAACTCCAGTCCTCAAGCCCCCCCTCCCCCCCAACAGGTCAGGTTTTAAGGATATCCCAGCTTCAGCACAGGTGGCTCAATCAATGGCAAACTGTGGCAATCTGTGGCACAGCTGCACAGTGTGACCAGAGTAGAAAAGCAACTTTATTTGCAGCGCTAAATATTTCATGTACTTCCTCAATTCTGCGAAAAAAATGAAACTTTCTCATGTCCCCTATGAGCCAACTGATGGCACTTACCTCGAAGGTGGCATTGGTTTATTAGAGAAAATGATGTCATCGCCATCATCCCAGGCTTTACTGGAGCTTTTCCTGCTGCCGCCGCCTCCTCCTCCACCGCCTACGGCGCCTCCTCCTCTAGCTCGTCCTCCTCCACCGCTGCCTCTCCCGCCTCCACCGCTGCCTCTCCCGCCTCCACCCCCTCTTCCTCCTCTTCCACCACCCGGTCGCTTGCCTCCTCCCTTATTTGGCTTTCCTTTCCTCCGACTGGTAAAATCCATTTGTACCTGCTGACACAATATTATTATTATTATTATTTTTTTTTCAACCCATATTTCGGATTGTACAGTATATTTAATCCCCCGTCATTTCAATTGTCTGTATTGTGTCCACTATAAAGTGTTGCTTATATCGGTAGTGCTAAATAAAAATAAATAGTAATAAGCAGTGGTTGACAAATCACCAAAAAATCTACTCGCCACACAGAAAAATCTACTCGCCACCTAGTACCAAACGTGTGCTGCTTGGGCCAATATTTACTCGCCCGGGGGTTAAATCCACTCGTCCGGGGCGAGCAAATGTATAGGTTTGTCGAACACTGGTAATAAGAATTAAATCTTATTGTACAGTTGACAATTTGTGTGTGTGTCTCTCTGTGTATATACTATAGATCATGTATATATTACTCTACTCAAAAAGCTTGATGGTGCACTCAAATCCATATTTATTTTTTTTTAAATATACAGAAGGTGCAAAATCCTATGACAGGGCCAAACCAAAATGGAGCCCCGGTAGAAAAACAAAAAGTCAGGAGAAAAAGAACAGAGAGTCTGCCCTCAAAGTTTGGTATACAAAGTGTGATATATTTCAATACCACACAAGTCAAGAAAAGTACAAGAATCACGATGTAACAACAATATAATATAAAAAGCAAAAACGTACAAAAATTGCAAAAAGGGATGACACACCTGAGTCTCAACTTTTCGGCACACAGCCCCTTTGTCAAGAGGAAATCTGACTTATGCAATATTGAAATATATTACTTTTTGTACACCAAACTATGAGTGCACACTCTGTTCTTTGACAGAGTTTTTTTCCCTGGCTGTTTTTCTACTAGAGAGATATTAGACATTTATTGCTTTCATTTCATCTTATGGGTGAGATCCGCGCTACTCAGGCTACATATCGATTGAAATAAATCGAGTGGCTCTATTTTCATCAAGAGCAGCAGCGATGAATTAATTCCCACTTAATGTTTTATAAAAGTTCAGTGGTCAAATAAATCAAAGTAATATTAATACACAATAACTTCATTGTCTTTTTACAGAAAATGTCTAATTTACAATATTTAACAAAGCATATCCCAGTTATAACCAAGTCTCCCCCTCCATATTCACATGTATGAACAAACACGCACATGAAATCTCATTTAAAGTATTATACATCATAGTCCGGAATACGGAGGTTGAGCGCATGGTAATATTTCTTCAGTACCTATAGCAAAAGGAGCTGAACCTGGTTTCCATAATTCTCTTTGTATGTTTACTATAAATCTCTACAATTTACCATACAAGACATAAAACACTTGTAATTTATACCTAATATGAGGCATGAAATCAAGTTTAAAGTATTCTATTCAGGATTTTCATAGTTTAACATTAATAATAGGGGGAAATTACAAGGGAATGTTGGTGCAGCAATGATGCAAATCGAATCATTTCATTTGTGACTGCATCAATGTCTCAAGGTGTTTCCCCAGTTTGTGCCGACTATCCCATTAGGAGTTGGAAAGTGTCAAAAAGGGACGTTAAGTAGGAGTGACTGTACATGATGCACAAATTGTAACAACATGTATCAAATTGTGTGCCCTATGTGTTATTTTTCCTCTCTTTCATCTGCAAATTTTAGATGGCGTAACTTTCTGCCAATTAGTACCTGCACCAGATGTGTGATAAATAGCGCAATGTTTAATTCTAAGGGCCTTATTCAATATGGCCCAAAGTGGCTGATGGCACTGCAACACACACACACACACACACACACACACACACACACACACACACTTTTCAAGGCATTTTCACAAGGAACTCTGATACTATTAAAAATTACTGTGGCTTTTATTATAAACACAGCTACCTGAATAATTGTAACAATAAAATGGAAAATTACACACACTGTGACACACACATCCCATGTGTCACCCCTCTACATGTGACGCACACATCCCATGTGTCACCCCTCTACATGTGACGCACACATCCCATGTGTCACCCCTCTACATGTGACGCACACATCCCATGTGTCACCCCATTACATGTGACGCACACATCCCATGTGTCACCCCATTACATGTGACGCACACATCCCATGTGTCACCCCATTACATGTGACGCACACATCCCATGTGTCACCCCATTACATGTGACGCACACATCCCATGTGTCACCCCATTACATGTGACGCACACATCCCATGTGTCACCCCATTACATGTGACGCACACATCCCATGTGTCACCCCATTACATGTGACGCACACATCCCATGTGTCACCCCATTACATGTGACACACACATCCCATGTGTCACCCCATTACATGTGACACACACATCCCATGTGTCACCCCATTACATGTGACACACACATCCCATGTGTCACCCCATTACATGTGACACACATCCCATGTGTCACCTCATTACATGTGACACACACATCCCATGTGTCACCTCATTACATGTGACACACACATCCCATGTGTCACCCCATTACATGTGACACACATGCCATATGTCCATTACATGTGATACACATCCCATATGTCATCCCATTACATGTGACACACATCCCATATGTCATCCCATTACATGTGATACATATCCCATGTCACCCCATTACATGTGATACATATCCCATGTCACCCCATTACATGTGATACATATCCCGTGTCTCCCCATTACATGTGATACACATCCCATATGTCACCCCATTACATGTGATACACATCCCATATGTCACCCCGTTACATGTGATACACATCCTTCCCATATGTCACCCCATTACATGTGATACATATCCCGTGTCACCCCATTACATGTGATGCATATCCCACATGTCACCCCATTACATGTGATGCATATCCCACATGACACCCCATTACATGGGATGCATATCCCACATGTCACCCCATTACACGTGATACATATCCCACATGACACCCCATTACATGTGTTACACACATGCTACATGACCCCCCTTTACATGTGTTACACACAGCACTGTACTCACTCCTGTCTCCCTGTACCCGGCGTCTTCTTCCTGTCTGACCAGGTGACTCCCCTCTCCGCCGGCGCCCCGCCCCCCGCCTCTGTTGGCTCGCGCTCGCTCTCTCTCTCCTGACGTCACACCCCAGCTTCCTGCCCGGCCTCCGTGCTCTGTGATGGGTGGCGGATCTCGTCACCATGGTAACGCAGCGCGGCGTCCCCCAGCCTGCAGCAGCCTGGCAGCAGATGGAGGCGGCGTGGCCCGGTCTGGCCACGGAAGCCACGGAGGGTGAGAGAGCCGCCGCAGCCAGCAGTAGGGAGGGGATGTAAAGACATAGTAATAGCCATAAATACATAAGTATACAATAATGTATCATCATTATTATATAATACTAGCTGAGAGACCCGGCGTTGCCCGGGATGTAATGTTCCCGTTCCTCTCTCCCTCCTCCCCCCTCTCTCTGTTTGTCCCCCATTCACATCAATCCAGTCCCCCCCCCTCCCTCCCTCCTTTACAGCTTCATGTAGCGTGTGTGCGTCAGTCACTGTGTGTTTGCGCGCGCGTCAGTGAGTCTGAGGCAGAAACACAAACACACACAGACTGACTGACGCACACACAGTCAGTGTGTGCGTGTGTGTGTGCCTCAGTCAGTGTGTGCGTGCGTGTGTGCGTCAGTCAGGGTTTGTGTGCGCGTCAGTCAGTGTGTGCGTGCGGCAGTCAGTCAGTGTGTGTGCGCGTGCAGCAGTCAGTGTGTGTGTGTGTGGGGGTGTGTGCGCGTGCGGCAGTCAGTGTGTGTGTGTCAGTCGGTGTGTGTGTGTCAGTCGGTGTGTGTGTGTCAGTCGGTGTGTGTGTCAGTCAGTGTGTGTGTCAGTCAGTGTGTGTGTGTGTGTGTGCGCGCGTCAGTTAGTGTGTGTGTGTGAGTCAGTGTCAGTGTGTCAGTCAGTGTGTGTGTCAGTCAGTGTGTGTGCGCGCGTCATTTAGTGTGCGTGCGTCAGTCAGCGTGTGTGTGTGTCAGTAAGTTGTGTGTGTCAGTCAGTGTGTGGGAGGTGATGTGAGTGGAGCGCCGGGGAGGGGAGCACCAGGGAGGGGAGTCAGGGGAGGGGAGGCGTCAAAGGCAGGGGGGGGCGTCAAAGGCAGGGGGGGGCGTCAAAGGCAGGGGGGGGGCGTCAAAGTCAGGGGGGGGCGTCAAAGGCAGGGGGGGGCGTCAAAGGGAGGGGGGGGCGTCAAAATGAGGGGGGCATCAAAGGGAGAGGGGAGGGTGGCGTCAAAGGCAGGGGGGGTGGCGTCAAAGGCAGGGGGGGGGCACCTCAAAGGCATGGATTCCTCCCCCTGCATTTCCTCACCTAGCAGCATTAAGTCCCTGCCGCCCTCCTCCTGCTCCTCGGGGATGTTGAGCCATAGAGAGCGTGCTGTGGGAGGTGGGGGGTAGGGGGGGTGAGGGGGGGAGAAGTGGGGAGGGGGGGTGAGGGGGGGAGATGTGGGGAGGGGGGGAGAAGTGGGGAGGGGGGGGAGAAGTGGGGGGGGGGGAAGTGGGGGAGCGACACACGCGACATGTACCTGTAGTTCCGGGCACCGCCATCTTCTCACTGGGCGCCGCGAGGGAGGAAGGGGGTCCTTCCGGGCGCCGCCATCTGTTCCAGTTGGAGCGGCGGCGGGGAGGGAGAGAGGTGAGTTGTAGAGGCGAGGGGGAGAGAGACCTGGCGTTGCCCGTGAGTAAAATTTCCCGCTCCCTTCTCTCTCCGTGTTCCCCAGAGGGGAGGGACGAACAGTGGACAGGAGGGGGGGGGGGGGTGAACAGTGGACAGGAGGGTGTGGGGACGGACAGTGGACAGGAGGGGGGGGGACGGACAGTGGACAGGATGGGGGGACAGTGGACAGGAGGGACGGACAGTGGAAAGGAGGGGGGGACGGACAGTAGACAGGAGGGGGGGACAGTGGAAAGGAGGGGGGGGGGGACAGTAGACAGGAGGGGGGGACAGTGGACAGGAGGGACGGACAGTGGACAGGAGGGGGGGCAGTGGACAGGAGAGGGGGAGGGGGGGAGGTGGACAGGAGGGGGCAGTGGACAGGAAGGGGGGGCAGTGGACAGGAGGGGGGGCAGTGGTGGACAGGAGAGGGGGGGAGGTGGACAGGAGGGGGGGGAGGTGGACAGGAGGGGGGGGCGGTGGACAGGAAGGGGGGGCGGTGGACAGGAGGGGGGGGCGGTGGACAGGAGGGGGGGGCGGTGGACAGGAGGGGGGCAGTGGACAGGAGGGGGGGGCAGTGGACAGGAGGGGGGGCAGTGGACAGGAGGGGGGGCAGTGGACAGGAGGGGGGGCAGTGGACAGGAGGGGGGGCAGTGGACAGGAGGGGGGGGGGGGTAGTGGACAGGAGGGGGGGACAGTGGACAGGAGGGGGGGACAGTGGACAGGAGGGGGGGGCAGTGGACAGGAGGGTGGGTCAGTGGACAGGAGGGGGGGGACAGTGAGACACACACACATACACACACACACACACACACGTCTCAGTTGATGCGCCCTTTCTCAGTTCCGTTTGGCGCCGGAGGTGGGGGAGCGACACCTACCTGTACTTCCGTGCGCCGCCATCGTCTGACTCGGCGCCGCGAGGGAGGAAGGGGGTCCGCCATCTTACGCGCCGCGTGGCAGCTGCCTGTTCCCCCGCCGGGGGGGGGAGAGGTGATGCCGCTGGGGAAGGGGAGAGGTGATTTGGAGCGGGGAGGGGGGAGAGGTGATGCCGCTGGGGAGGGGGAGAGGTGATTTGGAGCGGGGAGGGGGAGAGGTGATTTGGAGCGGGGAGGGGGGAGAGGTGATTTGGAGCGGGGAGGGGGGAGAGGTGATTTGGAGCGGGGAGGGGGGAGAGGTGATTTGGAGCGGGGAGGGGGGAGAGGTGATTTGGAGCGGGGAGAGGTGATTTGGGGGGGGGGGGGAGGTGATTTGGAGCGGGGAGGGGGAGAGTTGAGTAGGTAAAGTAGGTAAAGGTATCGGTGATAATTGAATGCGGCAAGTAGTGAATATTTTCTTAGTTGACCGTAGCACATGTGAGTTGGTGTTGCGGCATGTAGGTAATGTAGTGAATATTTTATTACTTGACCGGAGCACATGTGAGTTGGTGTTGCGGCATGAAGTGGTACAGTGTTCCAGTGTGAGTAGGGTGTTGCGGGCATTTGAGGTAAAGGTAGCGTTGATTATTGAATGCGGCAAGTACTGAATATTGTATTAGTTGACCGGAGCACATGTGATTTGGTGTTGCGGGCAGCGGCCATTTTATAAAAGTATTGGTAAGTGCGTAGGTAATGTGCGGAGCGCACATGTCACTTGCTGTTGCTGCCATTTTAAAAACCAATATAAGAATTAAGTGCGTAGGTAAAGGTGGCGGTTATGATAGAAAGTGAAGTGGTAGAGTGTTCCAGTGTTGGTGTGCGGCCATTTGAAAGGCATTTTAAAGGTAGCGGTGATGATTTAATGCGGGAAGTACAGAATAATGTAGTAGTTGAGCGGATCAAGGTAATGTGCGGAGCGCACATGTGAGTTGCTGGTACGGCCATTTTATAAAAAGTGCGTAGGTTAAGCTGGCGGTTATGATTTGGCGGTTATGATTTAAAGTGTTTACACAGGATGGAGAAAGTGATAAAGTGATGGAGAAAGTGAGAAAGTGGGCATATTAATATGTAAAGTCTGTGCTGTGTGTATCATATACAAAAAGGGCAATGTTAAAGTGGCCATGTGGGCATATAGAAATATGTAAAGTGTGTGTGTTGTGTGTGTATGATGGGATGACAGTAAGTGCGTAGGTAAAGTAAAGCTGGCGGTTATGATTTGAAGTGTTTACACAGGATGGAGAAAGTGAGAAAGTGGGCATTGTAGGAAGGGGAATTAGAAAGTGCTGCATTTTAAAGTGGCCATTGGAAAGTGGGCATATGTAAAGTGTTCATATACAAAAAGGGGAATGTTAAAGTGGACATATGAATATGTAGGAAGGGGAATTTGAAAGTGGTGCATTTCAAAGTGGCCATTGGAAAGTGGGAATGTTAAAGTGGGCATGTGGGCATATATAAAAATGTCAAGTGTGTGTTGTGTGTGTATGATGGGATGACAGTGGCCATTGGAAAGTGGGCATATGTAAAGTGTGTGTGTGTGTGTGTGCAGGGGAATTTGAAAGTGGTGCATTTCAAAGTGGTGCATTTAAAAGTGGCCATTGGAAAGTGGGCATATGTAAAGTGTTTATATACAAAAAGGGGAATGTTAAAGTGGGCATGTGGGCATATATAAAAATGTCATCTGTGTGTTGTGTGTGTATGATGGGATGACAGTGGCCATTGGAAAGTGGGCATATGTAAAGTGTGTGTGTGTGCACACAGGGGTGAGAGTGTCAGATGAACTTACCAAGGACTCTGCAGGGCATTGGTGTGTGTGTGTGTGTGTGTGTGTGTGTGTGTGTGTGTGTGTGTGTGTGTGTGTGTGTGTGTGTGTGTGTGTGTGTGTGTGTGTGTGTCTAAACACAGGGGTGAGAGTGCGAGATGAACTTACCAATGACTCTGCAGGGCTTCTTTGGGGGTATGCTGTCAGTGCAAGTGTGTGACAGTGAAGTAGGTGTGTGTGAGTGATGTCAGTGTAAGTTTTGGCCAATGACAGTCGTATGGGCGGTGTGTGTCACAGTGGGGCGTACCTCTTGGGCAATGACAGTCGTGCTGGCCACGGACCAATCACATTCACCGCAGCTAGTACCAACCTTTGATTTTATATATTAAGATTAACACATTCATTCTAATGCAATGATGATATTTAATACTTATTATTATTATATATTTATTATTATTATTACTATTATTATATTGTTATTATTATATATTTATTATTATTATTATTATTATTATTATTATGTTATTCATATTGGCATTATCTCTCTCTCTCTCTCTCTCTCTCTCTCTCTCTCTCTCTCTCTCTCTCTCTCTCTCTCTCTCTCTCTCTCTCTCTCTCTCTCTCAAGGTTCTTCAGTATTAGGTGATACCTTTTTTTATTTGGGTTAACAATTTATGTCATAGGACAATAATCGAAAGTTCTCCTCTCTTCCTCAGGTCAACAATACTGATTAAAAAAGGAATATGGCTAAAACAGTGTTTGGGAGATCAGGGGGGGGGGGACAACAGATATGTATTGTAGATAAGATGGGGTGAGAAAGTGTTTGAAGACATGGAAGGGTGACAAGTAACAGCATGGAGGGGGAAGGGGATGCTGTGGAGGGTGGGGAAGGTGTGGATAAGAAGAGAGACAGGCAGGATAATTACAAACAATTTTGATAGGGTGTGAGAAAACCCATGTCCGCATTAAGTCCTTTGGTTTTGGTGTCAAAGAGTCTTATCATTCTGAGTTCAAATGTTTTCCGTTCTTGGGTGCTTTTAAACATTCCATTGAGGATTTTGATTTTTAGATCATTTATGGAATGATCTGGTTGTGAGAAGTGATGTCCCACAGGTGAGCAGTATCTTCCTTCTTCGTGATGGAGTATAGAGTGTCTGTGCATATTCATTCTTCCTTGTAATTTTTGGCTGGTTTCCCCAATGTAGCATCCTTGGTCACATTTGTTGCATTGAATCATATAAACCAGCAATGCGCAAACTTTTTCAGTTGCGGCCCCCTTCCTGGGAGCCGCAGCGTTCGCGCCCCCCTCCCCCGAAGGCACGGCTTCAAATGACGTTACGGGTCACGTCATGTGACCCCACCACATCATTTGACGCGCAACGCGTGCCGTCACATGACCCCGCGGCGTCAAAGGAAGTCCCGGCTGCCCGAGGTAAGTGAGGGTACAGAGGCCTCACGCCTCCCCCGGCATTAAATTAAATGCCTGGGGGAAGAGCGTGAGGCCTCTGTAACACCCCGCGCCCCCTCTGCAAATTCTCCCGCCCCCCAGTTTGCGCACCGCTGATATAAACCACGTTCCTGGATGTGCAGCAGTATGGTCTTTTAACATTGAGTGTTCCATGGTTGTGACTGGCTGTGGGATCTTGGCACATATGTTTGCAGAGTTTGCAACGTGTGTTGTTGCACAGTACATAATTTCTCACAACCAGATCATTCCATAAATGATTTAAAAATGAAAATCCTCAATGGAATGTTTAAACCCACCCAAGAACAGGAAACATTTGAGCTCAGAATGATAAGACTCTTTGACACCAAAACAAAAGGACTTAATACGGATATGGGGTTTCTCACACACTATCATAATTATTTGTAATCATCCTGCCTGCCTCTCTTCTTATCCACACCTCCCCCCCCCCCCCAGCCCATCGCATCCCCTACCCCCTCCATGCTGTTCCTCGTACCATTCCATGTCTTCAAACACTTTCTCACCATACCTTATCTACAGTACATCTCTGTTGTTTTTTTCCCCCTGCTCTCCCCAACACTGTTTTAGCCATATTCCTTTGTTAATCAGTATTGCCGACCTGAGGAAGAGAGGAGAACTCTCGAAAGCTTGTCCTATGACATAAATTGTTAGCCCAAATAAAAAAGGCATCACCTAACACTGAAGAACTCATTTATTCTGCCCTATCACAACTGGACTAACATGGCTATTTCCATTTTATTTATATGTAATCAAAACAAATACTCAATACCGTTCTGTGGCTAACGAAATGCTTTTTTTGTGCGAGTTTTCGAGATACAGTGATCTCTTCTTCGGGTGGTGTTACAATGGATAAAGCAAGAAAAGATTTACTTTACGATGGCATACATCCAAGAGTTCTCAAGGAGTTAAGTTCAGTAATAGCCAAACCATTATATTTAATATTCAAGGACTCAATTTCCACAGGCTCAGTACCACAAGATTGGCGTAAAGCAGATGTGGTGCCTATATTTAAAAAGGGAGCTAGATCACAACTGGGGAATTACAGACCTGTAAGCCTGACTTCAATAGTTGGGAAACTACTTGAAGGTTTAATACGGGATAATATTCAGAAATACCTAATGGAAAACAAAATTGTTAGTAATAGTCAGTATGGATTTATGAAGGTTAGATCATGCCAAACTAACCTTATTTGTTTCTTTGAGGAGGTAAGTAGGAATTTGGATCAGGGTAACGCAGTTGATGTGGTCTACTTAGATTTTGCAAAGGCTTTTGATACGGTTTCACACAGGAGGTTGGTGTACAACATAAAGCAAATTGGACTCAGTAATAATATATGCCCCTAGAATGAAAACTGGTTGAAGGACAGACAACAGAGGGTGTTCATAAATGGAACTTTTTCAGGTTGGGCTAAAGTCGTGAGTGGAGTACCTCAGGGATCGGTACTGGGACCCCTGCTTTTTAACTTGTTTATTAATGACCTTGAGTTTGGCATCGAGAGCAAAGTCTACATCTTTGCTGATGATACTAAATTGTGTAAGGTAGTAGAATCAGAGCAGGATGTAATTTCTCTCCAGAAGGACTTGGGGACACTGGAAACGTGGGCAGGTAAATGGCAGATGAGGTTTAATACAGATAAATGTAAGGTTATACATTTGGGATGCAAGAATAAACAGGCGATTTACAAATTAAATGGGGATAAATTGGGGGAATCCTTGATGGAGAAGGATTTAGTAGTGCTTGTAGACAGCTGGCTTAGCAATAGTGCCCAATGTCATGCAGTAGCTGCAAAGGCAAACAAGATCTTATCTTGCATAAAACAGTCAATGGATGGAAGGGAAGTGAACATAATTATGCCCCTTTACAAAGCATTAGTAAGACCACACCTTGAATATGGAGTACAATTTTGGGCACCACTCCTTAGAAAATACATTCTGGAACTAGAGAGAGTGCAGAGAACGGCCACCAAATTAATAAAGGGGATGGACAATCTAACTTATGGGGAGAGGCTAGCTAAATTAGATTTATTTACCTTAGAAAAGAGGCGTCTATGGGCTATGATAACTATATACAAATATTTTCGGGACAATACAAGTAGCTTTCAAAAGAACTATTCATCACACGGGCAGTACAAAGGACTCAGGGGCATCCCTTAAGGTTGGAAGAAAGAAGATTTCATCAGCAACAAAGGAAAGCGTTCTTTACAGTAATGGCAGTTAAATTGTGGAATTCATTACCCATGGAGACTGTGATGGCAGATACAAAAGATTTGTTCAAAAAAAGGTTGGACATCTTTTTTAGAAAGGAAAGGTATACAGGGATATACCAAATAAGTATACATGGGAAGGATGTTGATCCAGGGATTAATCCGATTGCCAATTCTTGGAGTTAGGAAGGAATTTATTTTTCCCCATATGAGATATCATTGGATGATATGACACTGGGGATTTTTGTTTGCCTTCCTCTGGATCAATAAGTTAGTATAGATATAGGATAAAATATCTGTTGTCTAAATTTAGCATAGGTTGAACTTGAAGGACGTATGTCATTTTTCAACCTCATCTACTATGTAAGTATGTAACTATGTAACTTTAAAACAGCCTGGAATGTTATCTGTGGATGAAACCTATCCCTCCCCCCTGTGCAGTATGTGATTTATAACTTTAGGTGTTAAATGGTCTCTGAATGTTTGTGATGTAAGAGTGTGTGTATGTGTGTAAATATAAATGTATAAAGCGCCCACAGTGTATACAGCGCTTTACAAATGGGGTGTGTGGAGGGGGAGTGTATACCGTTGGTGTTGGTGGGTGTTGAAGGTGGGAGATTTGCGAGCACATACAACACACGATTCTCCCAACATCAAAAAAAAATATCTATCTATATATATAGCAACTGTAAATATTAGTGTATGCTCATTTGCATGTCTCCGACAGGTCTGCAACCCTGCCTTTCACCATTATCACCCAGCACACAGCACTTCCACTGCAGCAAGGGATTCTGGGAAATGACATGCAAATGAGCACACAGTGCCACCTTTTGTCTCAAGCTCACATTACATGAACAACCCTTAAACCAATGCATGCTGCTTTAAACATAGGCAGACATTCGCCCTTGCCACGAATGTGGCGTTTCTTTGCAGGCGCAGATATTCGCGGCTCAATCTCAAATCGGCACCTTCGCCTCTTTTTTGTTTTCCAATCAAAAACATTTGCATGCGCACCCCCTGCAAAGTTGCAAATACTTCCCTAGTCCCTACCTAGCCCCCAGCCCACCACACCCTGCTCCCTACCCTCTCTCACAATAATCTGAAGAATAGTGAGAAAGTGGGAGGCGCTTTGTGTGCGAAGCGAATGTCGAAACATATATAAAAACATCGTCGGATGTTTTGACATTCGCAGAAAGCGAGGGCGGGGTGAATATGACGGCAGATCTAAGCGTATTCGCCCACATTTTTAACTGCCAAATCCAAGGGCAAAGAATGGACGGTAAATCTAATATCGTTGAAAGCACCCGACTTTTCACACATGTCGCATACAAAGGTTCTGTTTAACAAGGGTCTAGAATTTGGTGGACTGAGGCCCGCCACCACTATTTTTATAAGGCACTTTTTTTACAATCACTGGTGAAAGAATGATTACAAGTGCATATGAAGTTTAGTCTTTGAGCTGCTTTGTACATTGCATTTGAAATGCTTTACGCCATCTTAAAAGAATAGGTGACGTCTTGTCTAAATAATAGTTATTTTGTGCTACGGATTGGCCAGATATTCCAAATCTCCAAACTTGGTGAATGTTAAATTCAGCGTATTTGTAATAGTCACTTAAATGTGTGCACGTTATTTCAAAACCACAGAGAATAGAAGTTAGTGCTGCAGCACCACATATAATAATAATAATACGACATTTTCTTACATTTTTGCAGCTTTCATGCACTAGAACTCTAGAAGTATAGTGCTAGACTCACACACCTCCCTTGGCTACTTGTATGTGTAAAGTATACGTTTAAAGTGTTTTGTGCTCCTCATGGTCGGAAAGATATATGAAGACACGGTATGAGAAATGTAGTGCACGCCTCATACTTTTTTCGTTTGTTTTGCACAGCCCCTGAAATCTTCCAGATATCATTTGTGTTCCCAAATGGAGACAGATATGGTAAGATACCCTGACCGTTGAACCTTTTTTGGGGGGATGATGATGCTGTAACTGTATACAAAACAATGGGAAATATGTAATAAGCACGGCAATAGGACCAGCTAAGCACACACTAGAAATGTCTGGATTTGCAGCCTTCCCACCAACAAAGTGACCTGTCTTCCCAGCTAAATGAAAAAGCAAGTAACAGAGAGACGTTATTTTACAGCTAATTATTTTAATTTAAATGGCCATTGTCAAGTCAGGTTTGAATATTTGAAATCCCTGTAATGTGTAGTCACACTTAGACTTAGCATTTTACCTTCCATATGACCTATTAGACATATTTACATTTAATTTACTCCGTTAGAATTTCTGTTATTTCTGCATTAAAATGATACACAAGAAAATAAAAATGGTACGTTTGAGAACTCTCTATAACACTAGCTCGGGAAACAGTTTTACAAGTTGACTAATTGCTAAGCAGGCACTAATATTGCTGTTGATGGAAAGTGTGAGACTTTACCCTTAGATAAAACTCTCACTGCTACTTTTTGTAGCACATGTGGTGATAATTTTATTGTATTGTATGCAACAAAAGACAGGGGTGCCCAATACTCCATCCAATTGACAAAACATATATGGTAAATAGTATAAAGTTTAAATACTTCAATAATAATAATAATAAACTTGGTTACTTAGTTTAACCCTTTGGCCAAAGCGTCGTAAGCCTGCATACCAAACGTCAAGGTATAACCAAAAATGCAGATCCTACACTACACTGTCAACCCTTCCTTTGTATTGTATGTCTTTATTTATATAGCGCCATTAATGTACATAGCGCTTCACAGTAGTAATACACGGGGTAATCATATAAATAACAGATAATATAAATAACAGGTCATGGGAATAAGTGCTTCAGACATAAAAGTAACATTAAGGAAGAGGAGTCCCTGCTCCGAGGAGCTTACAATCTAATTGGTAGGTAAGTAGGAAGAATGTACAGAGACAGTAGGAGGGCATTCTGGTAAGTGCATCTGCAGGGGGCCAATCTTGATGTATCATGTGTCCATTGTTATCCACAGCTACTCATACAGTATGCTTCTTTAAGCAAGTGGGTCTTAAGGTGGGTCTTAAAGGTGGATAGAGAGGGTGCTAGTCGGGTATTGAGGGGATGGGCATTCCAGAGGTGCGGTGCAGAGTATAACGCCGGCACTTCTGTCTCACTTCAGACGGCGAGTGTACCAGGACACCATCAGGGTCACTGGAGAGAAATGGAACAGGAGTTCATACCAGTCCAAACGGAGTTACCTACTCAGGGTCCTGGAAGGATGACAGGGTAACAACGTTTGCTTCTTGGGGGAGATTAATTTGATTGCTTCAGTGGAAAACTGCTTGCACTCAGGAATCCTGATTGTTGCATAGGAACATATAGTTTTACACCCCTAAAGTCACCAAGCTGCTTCAATAGAAAGACAATAGCCTATGTTTACTAAGCGGTGCGATTCCATAAACACCTTGTGGCAGGATAAAGCTGCAGTACAGTCTTTTTTTATTTATTTTTTTACTTCAATAGTTTCATGTGGGCAATCTCTAATTTCCTAAAGAACTGCATAGCTGCCGGTCAATTCGTTCTCCGTCTATTGATCGGCAAAGTTTGGCGACATCTTTAAATATGGGGAATGTAAATCGTTGCTATAGGAACAAGCATGCTTGTTAAAATAGAATACAAGAAAATAGGTCTTTCAAAGTTGTTTTTTTTTAAAACAGAAAATGCTAAAAGTATTTTTTCTTACTACAGAACTGATTTATTTAAAAAAAACACACATGCAGGATATTGCCTGAACTGCAGCTTTAACTTAAATGGGCCCTTTAGCTGTCACCTGGATCCAGCATGTGTTTTATGAAGCAGCTCCGCTTAGGGGGGATATTCTAGTAGCTGCGAGTTAGATCTTATAAAACTGCACGGATTGACATGGTCATAAGTCGTGGATTCAAACTAGCCAAAAATCAGTATTCTGTATGGTAAAATCGCATAATTTAAACCGCGTTTGTAAAAAGAGACAAACTGCACGGGTTAACGGAGGAGAAGGAGGAAGAGTTCCCATTTAGTAGTGTCTCCAGATGTATATATGTTCCCTCAAACCTCCCTCCAAATAAATTAGGGAGAGATGCCTGTGCTGAAAAAGGCACACACCCGGGGTACCCTAAGACAGTGGCGTAAGAACATTTTTTGGTCTCCCTGCTATTTTTTTTAAAGAACCCCCCAAATTAAAAACGCAAAATAAATCTAGAGTTTTCACAGGGTACCCGTATCAGTGGCCCCCGCCCCTCCTCAAACCTTGCTCTCACCCCCCTATATTTCTCTGTCCCCCTCTCCACTCCCGCTCTATTTCTCTCCCCTCCACTGTCCCCCCTCTCCCCCTTTTTTACTCTTCCTCACAACCCCCCCCCACACACACACAATCCCCCCCACACACAATCCCCCTCACACACAAATACCCACATCTACACACACATACACAAATAACCCCCCTACACACACAACACAAATAACCCCCCCTCCACACACACATAAATAACCCCCCTCCACACACATATACACACACATACACAAACACAAATACCCCCCCTTCACACACAGAAACAACCCCCCTCAACACACACACACACACACACACACACATAACCCCCTCCACACACATACACACACAAATACCCCTCCTTCAACACACACACACACACAACCCCATACATACACATACACACACAAACACACACAAACACAAATAAACCCCCTTCCACACACAGACACAAGCCCCCTCCACACACAGACACACACACACACACACACACACACACACAAATAACCCCCCTCCACACACACACACAACCCCCCATCCACACACGCAGACAAACATAACCCCGCCTCCACACACACATAACCCCCCTCCACACACACACAAACACAACCCCCTTCCACACAGACACAAATAACCCCCCTCCACACGCACACAACCCCCCTAACACACACACAACCCCCCTCCATACACATACACACACAAATAACCCCCAACCACACACATACACACATAACCCTCCTTCCACACACACAAATAACCCTCTCCACACACACAAATAACCCCCCTACACACACACACACACACACACACACACACACACACCCTCCACAAACACACACAAACCCCCCTCCACACACACATACACAAATAACCCCCCTCCACACACACACACACAAATAACCTGCCTCCACACACATAAACAAATAAACCACCACTACACACACACAACCCCCCTAACACACACACACACACACACACACACACACACACACACACACACACACACACACACACACACACACACACACACACACACACACACACCCCTCCATACACATACACACAAATAACCCCCTCCACAAACACACACAAATAACACCCCTACACACACACACACAAATAACACCCCTACACACACACACACACACACACACACACACACACACACACACACACACACACACACACACACACACACACACACACACACACACACACACACACACACACACACATAACCCTCCTTCCACACACACACAAATAACCCCCCTCCACACACACACACAAATAACCCCCCTCCACAAACACACACAAATAACACCCCTACACACACACACACACACACACACACACACACACACACGCACATAACCCCCCTCCACACACACACATACACAAATAACCCCCCTCCACACACACACACACAAATAACCCCCCTCCACACACATAAACAAATAACCCACCACAACACACACACAAATAGCCCACCTTATTTCCAGGGAACCTGTAACTGAGACCTAGGGTGACCAGATATTCACAAGTAGAAACTGGGACCCATTACAAAATTATTTATGAAACAAATGACATTGCTTAAAAATAAATATCATAATGGTACAGTATTTGTCTAATAACATCCCCATTTATGCTGTATTGTTGATTTATTTCAGTTTTCTAACATAACACAAACTTTCGAGTGCAGCAAAATGAGGGGTTGGTTTATATTAATACATTCTTTAATTAGAGTTTACCAAGGTATATTCTTTGATATGATCAATCGCATAAAAACATGCAGTGTCTATTTTTACGGTTTTAATACTTTTAAGTGAGGATGTATCGGGAAAAGCTAAAAAGCGGGATATTTTAATGAGTTTGATAAAATTATCGGGACACCGGAATGTTTAATGAAACTCCAGGACTGTCCCAGCTAACCTGGGACGTATGGTCACCCTAGTGAGCCCATATTATCATATTGTATAAATGGAATGTTTGTCAACATTTTTATCAACATCCCCTGGCAGACTTAGTATCCCCACTGTTTAACACAGATGAGTGGCCCTGGAAAACTCGAGCATCCTTCAGGAGCCGTTTATGAAGGAGAGTTCACTGACAACAAGTTTCATGGGAAAGGTATTTACATATTTCCCAATGGAGCCAAATATATAGGGAACTTCGACGAGAACAAGTAAGTCAAAGACCAAAGTCATTTTTATAACACGGCGCATGTGTTGTACACTTGTTTGAAATGTCTAAATCCCTTTACTTATAATTGCCAGGGTTGTTTTGTGGGGATAATTGAGAGGAATTGAATTCTGACACTTTGTTTATGGGAAATGATATAGTGATTATGAAATTAAAAGAATGGGGCTAGAATACTAACTGAGAGTGGGGAAAGTGTTTTTCTATCATGTTTACCTATTTAATTCTGAGTTAGTTAATGTATTTCAGATACAAATTATACTTTCTTTGATTAAGGTTCTGGTACATTTATCTTTCCAATAACAGAACTATAAATGCCACTTAGACACCTGCTAAAATAGTGCACATGAAACCATAATTCAACATTTTTGGGTAAACTCACCCAATATATTATTTTTTATATGTCACTATATTTTCAGCAATGTGACCATGTATTGAAACAAAAACAGAAAGCTAACACACATTCCCTTTTCGTTATAAAGTGTTTTTTTTTGTTTAAATGCATAAAGCCTGTCTTGTTTTCATTAAACCTTTGTGATTTCTAAATTATTGTTTTTAATGCTCCGTCAAGCCAATGAATTAACATTATTAGTCATTTTTTCTTTTTCAGTTCAAAAGAAGGGGTTTATTACTTGGTATGGTCATAAAAAAAAGCTTTTTAAAGTGCAAGATTTCAGCACTGTCAGGTGCCTTCTTCAGGCTTGGTAACATTGTGTCTTCTGTGTCATTCTCTGTCCACTGTCACACTGCTTTCTCTTTCATAGCAGAGTAAGAAGGGTGAGTAGCCGTGTTCATCCTTTCTTCTATGTAGTAAAATTACAAAGGAGGTAGGTAATTGATAAGTTACACGTTTTCGAACCTCACAGGGTTCTTCAAGTATCAGCTACTCGATGAACGTACCTGATGAAGAACCCTGTGGGGTTTGAAAGCTTATAAATGATCAACTATCAGTTGGTCCAATAAAAGTTATCACACTATCTACTCCCTCTCCCTCCTTTGTTATTTTACTACTTTTTTTTTGCCCTCTCTGCCCTCCAGAGGGAGTGACTTCTCCCGTCACATTACTCTTAACAATTTTTCAGGTGAATCTATTTGCCCCCCTTTCATACCCTGTCTGTTCATTCACTACTCCCTCTGCCATTCCTTCTCTACCTCATCTGCCTTAGATTGTTATCTTGGGTTTTACATCTCTGTAAATCCGTAGTGGGATCTCTGTAAATCAGTAGTGGGATCTCTGTAAATCAGTAGTGGGATCTCTGTAAATCAGTAGTGGGATCTCTGTAAATCCGTAGTCGGATCTCTGTAAATCAGTAGTGGGATCTCTGTAAATCAGTAGTGGGATCTCTGTAAATCAGTAGTGGGATCGGAGGAAGACAGTAGAACCCTCGGAAGCTTGTCCTATAATATCAATTTTTAGTCCAAATAAAAAAATATCACCTAATAGTGCAGTACTAATTTATTCTGCAATATTGCAACTAGACTAATACGGCTATTTCTATTTAATTCCTCCTTTCTTAAACGGTTCTAGAGAATCTAATGGCAAAACGTCAGAACTGCAATTTTTCACATTTGTCAATTTATTAATAAAGTATAAGAAAATGCTGATGTAACTAAAAAACCTATAAAGTGTATATGTATTATAAAATTAAGGGTAAAAAAAACCTTTATGGTGTAATAAATATTGAATACACTAAATCAGCTACCGCTCCTGCCTATAGGGATAATGATGCAAATGCAAGATATACAATAAATGTATAGATATAATACCCCTATGGAATACCACAGTATATAATTCAATCAGAGTCCAGCTTGAAAATACATGTAATTTTGAATAATGTCCAATCAAAGAATATGAATGTAGGTACAGTATATGGGTAATGCTGCTTTCTTCGCCAGATCCAACCCGCAGGCCCAGATAGATACTATAGAAAAAGAAAAAAGCGCAAAACCCATAGTGTAGACTGTAGATTTAATTGATGAGCGTAAAACGGTTAAAAATCACTTACAGACGTAAGTTGATATAGGGCACATAAATATATGAGATGATCAGTTGGGAAGTCTCCGCCGTAACAACCGCAGGGTCATCATTCTCCTGTTGGCCTATTTTATAAAGTAGGCTCAACATATGCTTCAAGTACCGTGTTGCGTGAAACGCGTTGGAGGGTTCACACCTCCTTTTTTGTAATGTTTGATAGACAATAAATATTTTTACATTTTATTCACCTGTCTCCCTGGGCAGTGCGCTTTCTTGTGCATTTTTGGCATACTTTGTTGTTATTTATAAAGTGCCAACTTATCCCACAGTGGTGTTAAAGACAATCGAAATAAAGCACACAGGAAGTAATGCGTGCGTCTTACAACATTTTAAAGTACAACCTGTATAATAGTTAAGCAGGTCAGTGCTCCCGGAAGCTCACGACCTTAAGGGAAAGGGAGAGTGGAGGCCAAATGTATTGTGAGGGACAGGGGCTGAAGGTTGGTTGTTGTGAAGCTAGCCACTCGGATAGCAAACGTTGGGCACCAAAAAAGTGAGGAACACTTACATTTTTTTATGCAAATCCATTTGTTTTATATAATAGACTGTAAAAATGCAAATGTTTGGGGGACTTGTTTTTTCATGACAACTGGTGCAGTTGTCTAAGCAAAAAGGCTTATACCACATGAGAACTATTTTTTTTCTTACCACAGATTGAAGGTGAAATAAGTGACACAAAGAGGTGCCCAATTTGATACATTTCATTAGTCTGTGCGTTAAAGTCTCCATATATCCTTCTAATAACAGTCCCAGAATTGCAAGATGGCGCACATGATTTGTAGCAAAAAACCTTGGTACATTGATGCCAGGGATCGCAACATTAAAATGACACACTCTTTGCGTCAATAGTGCTCCCAAATGTCCTTAGTGCATTGACCCCAATGATACATAACCACCTTAGAGTGACTTTGGCAGACTGAAGCAGATCAATTAATGAAAAAAGTAAACGAGTCTCGGATCATCGTCATATGTTCGGAAAGTGTTGTTCATTCACAGAATCCAACCAAATGAGAGTTAATTAACTAACCACAAAGTATGCTGCCAATTAAATACATTTAAAATATCATTTCAGTTTTTATGAATATACATTAATCTGTCACATGTAATGCAGTTTAAGAGCAGAATCTATTCAGCAGCAGAAATAGACATTTAGAACAGCAAATTAGAGCATTTCATGCATGAAGTGTGTGTCAAAGTGAATCAGGACTCACCCATGCTCTTTATTTTTACAGGATGGCGGGAGAAGGTGAATATGTGGATACAGAAGGACTGCAGTGGAAAGGAACATTTTACAATCACGCAGCACCAGGGCTGAAGTTAAAGTTGGAAATGTAGCTCTAATTAGATTTGTACTTATGGAAACTCATTCAGCGCTTGACCAGTCTGAAATTCTTTGTACTGTATCGCAATGCCCTCCAACACTGAAGCAGTAAAAGCAGACTTTTAGTAGACAGATTAATGTAGAAGTGGACTGCATCACAAGAATGATCAGATGAATAACAACTTCAGCCCGTATCCAGTGTTTAGCTGCTATATGTTTTAGGACATAGAACACATGGTAAAGCAGAATCTTGAGCAGCCTGGCTGAGAGAAATGTGGATGAGAGGTCTTTATTTGTCTGGAATTTCAATTTAATTAACGTTCGTGGTGTTGACCACCGGGTGGTCTTCATTTAGGACCACTTAATAAAGTAACATTTTCTATACCGAAGGCTCCAGTTAGTGGTCGCACTCACTACTCTTAAAAATGACATCGTATTTTGCCACAATGTTTTGGTGAACAATGTCCCCAAGCAGCAACAAGTGAAAGAAGACTCAACACAAGGGGTATCCTTCCTTAAACTGTGATAGTTTTGATCGGGTGTATTGTTGCCAACTAGATTAAATATACATAAATATATATTTATACACTATATTGTAAGCGCCACAAAATAAATTGTCATTCTTTATAACTAGTAAAGTGTCTTATTATGGATGAAAAGATTGTCCTACTGTTTGCAATGTTCTGACCAGACAAAGTATGATAATGTGTGTTATTTCATAGGAACCACAAGTTATATAAAAGGAAAGGCACTCATATGAAAACGGTCGGAAAAAGCACTTTCAGACATTTTCCATCAGCTGTATAACTGATATAAACAATAAGATATACAAACCATTTAGAATGTAAAGTATTTATAGCAACAGAGGTAAAGAGAACATGTGCATGCAGTATAGTGTGTGTCTCTCTGTCTCGTGTGTGTCTATATATAAATTATATATATATATATATATAGCAAATGGAAATATTACTGTATGCTCATTTGCATGTCTTAGGCAGGTCTGCAGTCCTGCCTTTCACCATTATCACCCAGCACACAGCACTTTCACTGCAGCAAGGGATTCTGGGAAATGACATGCAAATGAGCACACAGTGCCACCTTTTGCTTCAAAGCCATTCAACATGTTTTGTTGTTGTTCATCTGAGGTTGTATTTACCTAATTTTAAGACCTGCTAAGGAACAGATGATTGTTATTATGTCCTGATATGTAAAACCATGGAATTCAGAGGATGTACTTTCTTTTTCATGCGTGTCTGTGTGTGTGTCTGTGTGTGTGTGTGTGTCTGTGTGTGTGTGTGTGTATATATATACATATACATACACCATACGATACCGGTGAAGCACGACATCAAGGGACGGCACACAGGTAAGTTGATCACAAGTTCTTTGTATTGAAAAAGAGACACAAAAAATGACGTTTCGGTCCCCCAATGGGACCTTTCTCAAGGTGGTGCAGTCAAAAGTCCAGACCTCAACCCGATTGAAATGCTGTGGCTGGACCTTAAGAGAGCTGTGCATAAACAAATGCCCACAAACCTCAATGAACTGAAGCAACATCGTAAAGCAGAGTGGGCCAAAATTCCTCCACAACGATATGAGAGACTGATGAAGTAATTGTTTTCTGTATGACTTTAAGTTATTGCTGCTAAAGGTGGTTCTACAAGCTATTGAAACATAAGGTGTACTTAGTTTTTCACACATAGCTTCTCCATTTTGGCTTTATTTTTGTTAAATAAATCATGACTCGGTGTATTAATGTCATGTGTTGTTCATCTGAGGTTGTATTTACCTAATTTTAAGACCTGCTAAGGAACAGATGATTGTTATTATGTCCTGATATGTAAAACCATGGAATTCAAAGAGGGTGTACTTTCTTTTTCACATGTCTGTATATATATATATATTTATACATATACAGACTATGTGACAAAGGTGATACATTTTATTTTAATACGCAGCTTTTACAGTTATTAACTGTAAACATCCGCATTAGTAATGGAGTTTATAAAGAAGCGGCTGTTGGCAGAATAATTATTTTCTGAGGCTTGTAATGGGTATAGTAATAGAATGAGGCTGTCGAGAACAGTAGAGCAAGAGGTGGGAGTGTGGGGTGGGAAGAGAGTGGGGTGTGGGGGAGGGAGAGAGGTGGGAGGTGGCGGGGGAGAGAGGAGGGGGATGTCGGGGGAGAGAGTGGTGGGGGGGGGGGTGACGGGGCAGAGAGAGGTGGGTGTCTCACAAGGCTTTCAACACGGAGGGCAGCCACAGGCCAGTGAATACTAGTCCTTGGCCCCGGGAAAGCTGTCTGCGGCCCGGAGTACCGGCATTTTTTTTTATTATTACAAAAACACTGATTTTACCGTAATAAATTGTCATGTTGGATGTAGCACTGGGGCTTTTTTTGTCTTTTGTTGTATACAACTTGATCCAAGTGTTGATAAGTATATATTGAATTAAATCTGTAAAAAAATCATCAGCATCAACAAATGCTTTTTAAATGCCTTCATCATTACTGCATTTTATCTACACACTAGTATTCACTTGGTTTTTCGGCTCCAACTCCACATTCAAGGCTGTAAATGTTTGCTATACTTACACTGCTACTTGAATAAGTGCTATTCATATAATAAATTACAAATGGTTTGGCTATTGTAATGTAGAAGGAGGATACATTATTTTCTTCCTCAATGCACAAATATTTACAAATATTTTTTCCTCCTAAATGTCGTATATCATTGATAGTTTTACCTCAACTGAGTTCCACACTTATTCTCTTACGTGAAAAATAATCTGTTGAAAACTTTTATTGCTGCAGCAAGAGTGCATTTATATACAGTCAAAACATCTGTCTGATGTAACATAAATGAACTGCAGTATATACCCCAAGCAATCTACTTTATACCTAAGAAAAAGGGGCGTGCATACATAATTTCATAATATCAGTATGTTATTACTTTCTTGGGCGTCTAATTTTTGATCTTATATAATGTCGTTACTGGTTATACATTTGCTATATATTTTACCAGACTAAACACAAAGAAATACGTATGGTGCCTGGCCACCTCATCACCCCCCTCCATCCCTCCCTCAAGGCTAACAGCTGTATATCTCTTGCCCAACTCTACAAAGAGAGAATTAACAGATAAGAAACTTGAGGGGCCCACCTGTCACAAGAGACCAGGCAATTTACACCCTTTTACCAGGATGATGCATTGAGCAAAACAATTTAATGAAATAAATTGTAAATTTATTCACAAGAAAAGGCATACACACAATGATACACAAACTACAGCAAAAATACACTTGGGACTTGGATAACAACCTACACTCTCCTAGGTGCAGGGAATTCCAACCCTGATAACAGTTGCAAAAACAGGACAGAAAATATTCCAGGCAGTTTTCGCTGAAGCAGCCCTTTTCTTGCTGGAGACTTGAAACTGGAAACTTAGAATCTGCGAATCTTAGAGGACTGGAGAACTATCTGACGGACACAAAGGGTTATAATACCTCTAACTTTCATTCACAGAATTCTACCCCATATCAGAAGCGTGAGAATATTCTCAGCAACCAATTCGAGACAAACCGGTAGAAAAAACAGGGTTACCTGGAAATCTGAATGAACCAAGGGGCATGTGCAATTTGACACCTCTGTCCCTGGTTCCCTCAATGCCACCCGCAGTGACAGGCTCCTGCCAGTCTGGTGGGGCAAATGGAAATGCAAAGAGCGTCCATTGATCTCAGGACGTGGATACTTGAGTCCTTCCCTCCTGTCCAAATGGTCTTGACACCTGAGACATCCTCTGGGGCTTTCATCTCGAGATGTCCTGCCAGACCTACTGGCACCAATTGGTAGCTCCAGTGGCCTGTCAGAGCATTGCTTCTTAAATTCCCAGCTCATAATACTGTGCACACGCATATGTTTTAAAACACACTGTTCAATAAAATATACACTTTAAAAATATCCTAAGTCTGTGGGTTATGTATATGTGTATTTATAAATAACTGCATGTACAGAGCTAATCCACTTTGAGGTACACAATGTGGCCGTATGTTATCAGTAACCGTAATGCATGCCTGTTTTTGAAGACAAGAGCCTATTAATATATTCATCCCAAGCAGTTCCCATTATCAGGGTTGAACAACCTCCCTCCAAGTCACCAGATTGAGGCTCCACGAGGATTTAACACCCCACTGATCATGCTCCCAGAATGTCATAAGGGCCGGCATAAAAGTGGCCATTAGGACATTCACAAAATGTTACGGGATTTGGGGCTTCCACCAGAGGCTGAGCTCCCCCAGAGCTGTAAATGTAGGTGCAATACTTACTTATCTGTCTGGCTCCCTAATCTGTCATTTACTGAACAACAGATCTCATAACACAACTCTGTGTCATTTTAACCCTTTCATATTTTAAAGACTACATCTTTACCCTCCATTTTTTTAATTGTATTTTTGATGCAGCTGAAAGTATCTGCCTGCCAAAGCACACTTACTTACTGCTCACACTTAGTGACCCCAATGACTTGTGGCTGCTGAGGGAATCAGGAATACTGAACAATAGACAGATAGGGGACAAAAGCATTTGGAACAAGTGCACAACACAGTTAGGCCAAGTCCCCGCTGGCGCTGAGCGTGCTCATGCTTGGAGAGCGCTCCAAGCATGAGCGCCGGGTGTCATGGCGGTGGGGGGGTGACCATTGATCACGCTGGAAAGTATACTTTTTTTGTTTACCTAAGCGGCGAGCGTGGGTGTGCGGGTGTGCCCGCACACGAGCGCCTCGCGCACCACGTGAGCGGGGACTTACATATATCTATATATGTAAGTAACCGCCGCAAGCGCCGCCCGCTCAGCGCCGCCCGCTCAGCGCCGCCCGCTCAGCGCCAGCGGGGACTCAGTCTAAGAGGGCATCAGAAAGGTGGAAAAGGGCGGTGTCTAGAATAATATGGTACACTTCAACTCTCAGGTCATACATTCTTGAATGGCCTCAGGTGAAACTGCTGGTAGACACTCAGTTTTGCATTTCACTCATTGGAAGTCTTTGTATGGTAAAATACAAGGTCAGACAACACAATATACCACTTTAGCTTCCCATATCAAGTGCTTTTTTAGACTGGGGTTGTGGGACAGAAGGTGCAGGTCAGTGTATTGAAGACCTTTAGTGGTGACAGGTAAGTGCAAAGGTGTGGTTCAGTACAGCAACAAACTGGGAGGAGGTAGGGAGATTCTGTGACAACTATGCAAGCCTCCTGTTTAGTATCTCTGTCACTGTTTAGTACTGTAAGATGCAGAATCTCTTCAGCATACAAAATAGAATTTCTATACTTTGGATACATTGCATATTATCCTATGCTATTCCGTTGCCTCTCAATATTTGCAACATTATGGGAGTTTTGTAAAAACTTGAATGCACTGGTGTTCATTTCCCCAGGACCCGTGATCTGATTAAAAAAAAAGTAAAAAAGACAAAGGACGGTCTTGTTCAGTGCTACTGTTCTCCTGCCTCCTGAAGTGAGCACACAGTTATGATTGCTGAATCTGGAGATTATGTAACAAGAAAAGGAGTACATTAGTTCCCCTCCATCTGAAACCAATGAGTAGCTTGTGACAATTCCAGCCCAGGAGCATTCATCTGTAGGAGGGCTGCAGTCCTCCTGTACTCTTCACATGCACCTCCAGCTCAGACACAGCTGTCCACACAGGCGCACCTTGAACCGCGCTGGAGTCACCTATGGTGAGTTCATCTTCTATCCATATGCTTGTCCTAGTATTTTATTGACTTGCTCTTTAATACTGCACTGCTTCACCGCATGTACTTTGAATCGAGATGATCAACCTAATGTATCTGTCCAGGTAAACTGTTGCTAATTAAACAAACCACAAATAAACAGTAAGGGAAAATAGATGTTTTATGCCATACTAATATATTTATGTAAGCATGGGCATTCTTAACTGTAATATCCTTTTGTACTGATAATGAGAATGTGTGTGTGTGTGTGTGTGTGTGTGTGTGTGTGTGTGTGTGTGTGCGTGCGCGCGCGCGCGTGTGTGTGTGTGTGTATATATATTATATATGATTATGGATGAAATGTAATTCTCAGTTGACTTTAGTTATTTATGTCACCAATGACAGTTTATTAAAGTGAAGTCAGGCAGATATAGAGGGGACATTTATATGTGGTCTATCAAATATTCTCTTATGTTGCAGAAGGGCCCAATCTCTGGCAGATATCAGTAAAATAATCTATTATATAGTTATAGAGTAAATGCCGTTGTACAATTGGGATAGTAGATGCCAAACCAGAGAAAATGTTTTCTGAATCCCTCCTGTAATCTTATCTGATGACTGTTTCCTTCCTTTCTACTACCTGGTGTTATGAATGAACTTGTCATTTCCAGCATGAAAAGACTGCATGATAATCTGCTGAGAAATAAATGATATCTTAAATCCATGTTTACAATAAAAACAAAGCCTTTAATAAATCCCCTATGCATGTTCTACTTGTTATTTTGTTGTCAATGCAAGGTGCAGTATGGCTTTATCATTAGTAGCACTTTGATCTTTTTACTCCCCCGAGTTTTATTTGGGACTGTTTGTGATTTAGAGTGTAAGCTCTGCGGGGCAGGACCTCCCTGTGCCTTGTGTTGTCATTTACCTGTTGCCCTTATCCCCATTGTTTGTAATTTATTTGCCTTCCATTGTAATGTTGCAAAGCACTGTTGGTGCTATATAAATACAACCATACATATATAAAGTGGGAGGTTTACCTAAGTCAACTTTTCTGCATTGAGAGTGAAGTAAGTGTGGATTTATCTAAGAAAAGAATGCAGTTATTTCCTAAGCAATACAAGTTGGTAGAAAAACTGGAGTATTTTGCATATTTAAAAAAGAAAGGTTGACATTTCCTGTTCCCTGTACTTAAAACCCAAAGCACTCTGTCTGCGACCAGAAATGTGTAAATCATGCACTATTCAGGTTCAATTTGATGCTTCACATAAAATCACCTAAATAAAGAAAATGCTTTAATAATTGCTGCCACTCAATCTAGGAAATGTTGGTCTTATTTCCAGTACATTAACAAAAAGGTTTATTCTGAATTGTTGTTGAACACTTTTGACTTCAATCGATTTGCCGATGGGATGCAATTGCTACAATGCTGACCCCCACTAAGCAGAGAAAGGGTTAATATTTGGGGGTTTGGTGTTGTCTAAACTCCGATGGTTTTGGATTGTGGTGGGAATATGGGATTTTAATCACAACACATTGGCATTTCACATGGATAATGAAAAATGGATTGCAATAGAAAGTAAGATCAACCCTAAAAAGTTCTTTAAGTATCGTAATAGCAAATAGGACCCTTTCAGTGTGAGATGGGCAGGCAGATTATTGGAGATAAGGAAAAAGCAGAGGTATTAAACAAATTATTTGCCTCTGTGTTTACCAGGGAAGAATCAATTTCAATTGTAGTTCCGCAGGAGGAAGCCACAACCTCCATATTAGTGAACAATTGGTTAACTGAGGAAGAAGTACATAGGCAACTAAAATTAAAGTAAAAAAGGCACCTGGCCCTGATGGTATACATCCAGGAGTTCTCAAGGAGTTAAGTTCAGTACTAGCCAAACCATTACATTTAATATTCAAGGACTCCATTTCCACAGGCTCAGTACCACAAGATTGGCGTAAAGCAGATGTGGTGCCTATATTTAAAAAAGGGAGCTAGATCACAACTGGGGTATTACAGACCTGTAAGCCTGACTTCAATAGTGGGGAAACTACTTGAAGGTTTAATACGGGATAATATTCAGGAATACCTCATGGAAAACACAATTATTTGTAATAGTCAGCATGGATTTATGAAGGATAGATCTTGCCAAACTAACCTTATTTGTTTCTTTGAGGCGGTAAGTAGAAATTTAGACCAGGGTAATGCAGTTGATTTGGCCTACTTAGATTTTGCAAAGGCTTTTGATACGGTTCCACACAAGAGGTTGGTGTACAAAATAAAGCAAATTGGACTCAGGAGAAATATATGCACCTGGATTGAAAACTGGTTAATGGACAGACAACAGAGGGTTGCCATAAATGGAACTTTTTCAGGTTGGGCTAAGGTCCTGAGTGGAGTACCTCAGGGATCGGTACTGGGACCCCTGCTTTTTAACTTGTTTATTAATGACCTTGAGGTTGGGATCGAGAGCAAAGTCTCCATCTTTGCTGATGATACTAAATTGTGTAAGGTAGTAGAATCGGGTTGTATTCAGGACAACATCAGTGAACTTTGGTAAATGCTTCTGGAATCAGGCAAGGCTGTGCTTCAATCCACAACTCAGCCTGGAAAAGAGATGCAAAGAAACAGGAGTATACCCATAGCGCAGATCAATATGGTAAAATCAATATTTATAAAAATTCAAAAAATGCGCACTTACAATAAAGCACTTTAAAAACAGCATGTAACACTGATAATGAAAGCCGGAGAGATCACCCGATACTGTGTCTCACCACACCGCCTCCGTTAAGACGCCCGCTGTATTCACTGGAGATCTCCGCGTTCAGCTGCCTGCTTCCCGAATACCCTCAAGTGCTTAGCTCCGACGCGGTCTCCCGGATGGCGCGTCACTTCCGGTTTGGCTTTCATGGTACACAGACCATCAGCAGCATGTCTCCCCGCCTCTCAATGGTTGTCTGGGCAGTCCACTCTACGCGTTTCGCCAAATCACTATGCGGCTTCCTCAGGAGTGTGACTCCCCCTCCCCAATCTTGCCTTTATATAGCAAGTGCAATTAAAATATTCATTCAATTTGATTCGCTGCTTTTTAAGGGTATAGGGAACTTCTTTATCTAAGTGTTGCATTCACACTATCAATATGAAAAAGATATATGAAAAAATATTACGAGAGTAAATACTAAAGAACCTGGTAGAGAGATTTAGGCACTGATTATGCTTGCTTGGTTGAACAAAATATTAAGGCTTATTAGGAACTTAATGCACATAGCATTATCCGGGATAGATTTTTGTACGTATTGTGACAACTACATCACTTTGAGGTCCCTTTGATCCCAAATAAGGCCGGAAACACAGTACTTCTATTTACGTGGGGTTTATTTATAGGGGTTTAAGTAACGTATTCGCAGGTCCACCGTCCCTTTAAGAAAACCAAACTAAAATAAAAAAGCATAAATAAAAACCTATCTCGGTCAGGGATCTAACTTACTTCTTCAGCCCTGTCTACCAGGCAGCCAGCTAAGCTAGTTCCCACCCCAAAACATGCCCTGGCATAGGCAATAAAGAAACAGCATAGTCTTTTGTCATATTGTAGCAATAGAAAGGGGTTTGCTTATCCTAGTCCATCTGGCGATGTCCCTGCTTCAGCACGGCTCTTTCAGCAGTGTCTCTCAAACCGCTTCAGCACGGCTCTCTCAGCAGCTTCTTTCACAATTTGCCAACTTCTTTAACCAGCCTTTGGTAGCTGGGGAGCTCCTTCTCTGAGGGTAAACCGGTCAGTCTCTCTCACTGCCTCTGGCTTTCTGGGTCAGGCTCAGCCTGTGACCAAACACTTCCTTGTTTTCAGGAGTTCAGCCCAGGCTGATTAATTAGATTTCAGGTGTTCTTGACAACTCCAGGGAGGATTAACTGGTTGAGTGCTGGAAGGTACACATATCCTCCATTCCAGCCTACTGAGTCAGTGACTGTGTCACATATCCTCCCCCCAGCTCATTCCTACTGGGGTGAGCGACCAGTGCACACTTACTGTGCACCCACACCAAAGACGTCCTTTCTTTCCGTCTTTTCCTAGTCTTCCAGTTGAAAAATCTTCCCTTTGGGACAATTACCAGGCCTTCTGGGCCTGCAGACTGGTCCTTCGCTACCTCTTTATCATGTGCCGGCCGGAGTCTAGGGTTGAAGTTCCGCCTTTGTTGTGTCCCCTTCTGCAAATGTTCCTAAGCATCCTGCTGTCTATTAGCTCTCTCTGCCAGGACTCTACGCCACTCTGTGACTGTCACGGTAGCTTGTGACAGGTTGTAATTTACACCAAAACTATATATAAATATATATATACCTGGGTTTGAACTGGGACGAGACTTAGATATGATAAATATAATTTATTCCTTGATAAAGGTGAACACAGCAGATTATACAATAACAGCAAAATATAGACACTTACTTAAAGATTATAACAAGAAAACCATCAGGATTACAGACTGGCCACTTCTCCCATATTTCAGTTGACATCACAGCAAAACAGGCAGGACACATGCATGGCATTTCTTCTCAGCAATCAAGATGGTATAGCACAACAGGCCTGATGACATGAAGATCATTTGCATGAAGAACAATGAAGAACCATGAAGAACTTTGCATGAACAACATGGATAAAAGGGTGGCTCTGACTTATATATAATTTTAACCCTTGCATCCCAGCTTACGGCGCCGTGCCGTCTAGTAAAATCCCCTTTGAAGCTTTTGAAGCTGACTTTGGGCTTCCAGGGTCCAGTGTGAAAAGTTACACTTACTCTGGTTAATTCCTTTTGTCCGTTGGGCCAAGCATAAGCAATTAGCAACTTAGCCTTTGATGACCACGCGATGTAAATTCTGGCATTCCTGCTCATTATCATAGCAGGGGGTTGCAGTTTCTCAGAACTCAACCAAAATTTCATATTTACTGCAAATCACCTCATAACTTGAGTTCAGTAATACATACAGTCAGGTGAGATATATTAATACATTCCTTCCCACCTGACGCTCGCAGAGAGACCAAACATTACAGTGTAATATGAAAATTAATAGAGATATTAATATCTGGCAGCCACTAAGGGCCTGATATTAAGTGTTTGTACCGGTTGGTGTCGGGGAAGTCCCACGAATACAAATATGTAATTCTTATCCTTTTCAGCCAAGGACATCTCATAATATTCTTATATTTAATAAGGTTACTCCTTTTGATTCCCTTCTTGGGTAGCTCCACCCCTACCCCCATCAATAAAACCTTTTGAAGTAGACTTGTAGCTTCTCGCATAACCAACTAGGTAATTACCTGTTGATCCTTCCTGGGTCTTGCATAGCAATTCCCCTGTGAAGCCAGGCTAAATTCTAGCAGGATGTCCTATTTAGCATCCAACTGGCCAATTCACACCTCCCTTTTGGATATGCACTTCCAGAGAGGAAGCTTGCATATCAAACGTGAATAGACTCATGAGTCAAACCATTTGGTCCTGGTACGCATTACAAAGGCAGGCAGAGGTAGTTAGCATTTGGCCTGTACATTGTAAGACTGCAAAAAGTCACTTTATCAAAAATATATGTTCCTCTTATGACAAAGTTATATTTTTAATATGTGTGTACTTGGGGGGTGACCCGGAGGCTGTACCCCAAGGCTCAGGGTCCTGGCTTACTCCGTTCCCAAATTACCAGTTTTCAGGTAACTGTTTATTCAGCACTGCATATAAGATTAACCCCTTAAGTCCCAGTGGGTGGGTTATGCAGACATTGACCCAGCAACAATACATTTTACACAGGGGAATAAGCATTTTCATGTTATAACAAGGGTTAAATCACATTTCTGGACCTCAGCCCAGTTAACCCCTTGTCTCCCTGGCGAGATTAGAGGGGGGCCCTTGGGGAGTAACCCCGTTAATCCTGGGCCAAACCCTCACTATCGTCACAGTGACCTTGATCTGCAAATCCTGACGATGCATCTCTGTCTTTTTCCTCTTGTGCTCAGAGTTTCTCTTACTCTGTAGAAGAGCCTTGACTGGGTCAGCTCATTGCATACACTTGCCAGTGACTGTTTGGCCCTTTCTTGTGAAGACAGCAACTCTGCTTTAGCGGTGATGGCTTTTGGACCTTTTTCCATCAGCGTACCTTCAGTGTTGGGTTTCACATAATTTATCTTTATAACTTCAATTTGGGTGGGGTTCTTATCAACCCTAAGTGCACCCCATGATGCTGCTCTATTACCGTCGGCAGACTCGTAGGCTTGGGCCTTTCTTTCTTGTCCCTTTAATTTACTCCGTTGGGAGTGTTGCTGGATAACCTGTGATGTCTTTCTCATCTTACGAACATGGACACACTTCAGTCCCATTCTCAACTGTGACTCTTCACAGTGGCTGCCTTCCTTGCAAGGAATCCACTATGGGTCCCATGGGTACTGCAGTACAACTGGCTTCTTACTGTGCTACTACATCGCACCTTGGTCTTCCCATTCCGTTCCTTGTGGACAGTAGACTGTAACACTGCAATGGTATTGCAATCACGCTTCCTGGTGCGCCTCACTTGCTTTAGCTTTACTGCCCTCTTTTCCATGGACCGCTTCTGTGACCCAAGTGTCTGTCTTAGGGTGATAACCTCTTTCTCCAACTTCAGCTGAGAAACCTCCTGCTGGGCAGCCTTAGCGTCCAACGTAGCGTCCTGCTCAGTCTTCAGAGCCTCTAGCTCCTCCCTCAGGTCGGGTTTTTGCTTCTCTGTCATCTTGCGGCCAGCACACTCAGACTCTAGGTCTTTCCTCAAGTTTTGAAGCAGTTCTTCTGGATGTCTTTTCCCACTCAGTGCGGCTGCTAGTTCAGCTTCTTTGAAGTTGAGTCGCGATTCCACATCTGTCAGCTGATTCAGAGCAAGGTTTAACTCTGTTTCCTTTTCTCTATTCTTGACCTGCAGCTGCTGGTGCTCCTCCCGGACCTTATCCAGCTCCAGCTGCAGCCAGGCCATCTCTTTGGCCGTGTGATCCATCCGCTTGTAAATATCGGCCATTTCGGTTTCATAGCGCAATGTCAGACAGGCCACTTGACGGACGGACACCTCCTCCCTCTAGGTGCGCTGTATCCCGCGTTTAGTCATCTGCTTCTGCAGCGCTTCCGTTTGTTCCTGCAAGTCCCCTCTCAGGGCCTTCACCTCTTCCCGGTGCTTGCATCAGTGCCTCCTTCATCTTTTGGAGCTGTGCAGTTTTTGTCGCTAGGATCGCCGCTGCTTCTGTTTTCCAGGCTTCTTTCTCCTTTGCATACTGACTCATGGAGATGGAGTTGCTGCTCTGCTTCTCCAGTTCTTGCTCCAGTCTCTGGACCTTCTCGTGCTCCCTCTCATACAGAGAGTCACATGGCTTCTAAGCTCCACCCCCAGCGATGCTCTTGTGGCGCACAGCGTGGCCCTCAGCTCCTTATGCTGCTCTGTGGGGACATACTGGGTACTCAGCCGTTCCTGTAGCACTCGCTGCTTCTCATTGGCCGCTTGCAGACTTGCACGTAGCTCTTGCAGCTGGCTCTGCCATAGGTGCGCTGCTTGTGTGTGCTGCTCCAGGGAGACACGATGCATCCTCTCTGCATTCTGCAGTGCTTCCTGCACCTCTAACTTTTCCTGGAGCAATTGCTTCTCCACTTTTCCTGCTTGGTGAAGCTTCTTATCACCTTTACTAACTTGATCAGTCAAGTCTGAATTTTTCTGTGTGTCACTTACATTCTTTACAGTCTCTAAATCCCTCAGGGCATTCTCATGGGTTTCCTTCAACAACCCCAGCTCTGTGTTTAGACTGTGGCGCTCCTGGTGTGAGTGTTCCACCTCTGTGCTGAGAGCGTGAACGTCTTGTAGAGCCTTCCCGTATTTCTGTTTGAGGTTAGCAATCAGTTTGTCCGATTTGTTCTGCTTTTCCTCCATGGTAGCAATTGAGGCTTTGGCATTTTCCAGACCAGTCGTCACCTCGTCCAACTCACTCCGTAAGAGACACTCTGTTTTCTTCAAAGCCGCGTACTCTTGTAAAGCTGGGAGTATACACCTCTGTAACTCGGCGTTCACTTCTCGCTCCTTATTGTTACATTCTCGCTCCTTCATCAATCCCTGCCACAGGACTTCATAATCATGGCGGGCAACTTGGAGTGCAGAAATTAAAGCCTCTTTATCCTGGATCAAGGATTCAGCTTCCCTTTGCTCCTTTTTTTCCTTTGCCACCATTCCCATGAAAATTCTGCCGGTCACTCCGGTCTGCAGCACATGTCGGCGCCTTTCTGACGCATGTCCTGACAGCGCAGGTTCAGGTGGTTCGGTCACTTCCTCTGTGACTTGACGAACAGTTTTCTTTTTCTTCTTCTTTATTTTTGCTTTATTAGCTCCAGAGACATCAGTAGTACTGGGCACACACTCACTGGTATCAGTTTCCACATCTTGCTTGTACTCACAGGGCCTTGTTTGCTTTTGCAGCTGTTTGTCTTTGAAAATTTGGGGACACACATCTTCCATGTGACCTACTCCACGACAGGCCCAGCATACTAAATTAATCTGGTATGAGTCGTCGTAATCATCATCATCATCGTAGGGCCTGAAGGGACACTGTTTTGTATGATTACGTACATTGCAAAACAAATATTTCCCATCGGCCATTTTAAAACCCCAGCAGGAAAATTCTGACACTAAGCACTTTGCTTATGGCGTTATCTTTATACACAGCACTTGCTAGCTGCAACTTCACTCGCTTAAGTAAAAGGCATTAGCTTTTCCTACAGCACTTGCTAGATGCAATTTCCACTTTCTTCAGAAAAATTTAGTTTTCTGCTTGAGTTCAGTACCTTTCAATCTTCTGACCTCTGGGTGCTATTGCATCCACACTACATACATTCTCTGTGCATGCTGTAGCATAACTGGTCATACACATTGGGACAAACTTTGCTTGCTTTTCACTTCAGTTGGGCAGCCATTTTAAATCCCCGCATTTATCTTCAACCCCACAGTTTCCGCTGCATGGTGTCTTAGGGACTGCCCGCATTCTCCACCATATGTGACAACCACATCACTTTGAGGTACCTTTGATCCCAAATAAGGCCGGAAACACAGTACTTCTATTTACGTGGGGTTTATTTATAGGGGTTTAAGTAACGTATTCGCAGGTCCACCGTCCCTTTAAGAAAACCAAACTAAAATAAAAAAGCATAAATAAAAACCTATCCCGGTCAGGGATCTAACTTACTTCTTCAGCCCCGTCTACCGGGCAGCCAGCTAAGCCAGTTCCCACCCCAAAACATGCCCTGGCATAGGCAATAAAGAAACAGCACAGTCTTTTGTCATATTGTAGCAATAGAAAGGGTTTTGCTTATCTAAGTCCATCTGGCGATGTCCCTGCTTCAGCATGGCTCTTTCAGCAGTGTCTCTCACACCGCTTCAGCATGGCTCTCTCAGCAGCTTCTCTCACACTGCTTCAGCACGGCTCTCTCAGCAGCTTCTTTCACAATCTGCCAACTTCTTTAACCAGCCTTTGGTACCTGGGGAGCTCTTTCTCTGAGGGTAAACCAGTCAGTCTGTCTCACTGCCTCTGGCTTTCTGGGTCAGGCTCAGCCTGTGACCAAACACTTCCTTGTTTTCAGGAGTTCAGCCCAGGCTGATTAATTAGATTTCAGGTGTTCTTGACAACTCCAGGGAGGATTAACTGGTTGAGTGCTGGAAGGTACACATATCCTCCATTCCAGCCTACTGAGTCAGTGACTCTGTCACATATCCTCCCCCCCACCTCATTCCTACTGGGGTGAGCGACCAGTGAACACTTACTGTGCACCCACACCAAAGACGTCCTTTCTGTCCATCCCCCTTGAATCTAATCATTTGTGCATTAAAACTGTTCTACAAAATCAGTTTCCACGGGACTGAGGTGGAAAGGAGTAATACCACACACCTAACAGTAAACGGGGGCACGGCCGGAGTGTGGAAGTAGCGTAGATGGTCCGGGTAGCAATAATAGAAAAAGTACCGTACTTGCCAACTCCAGCGGTGGAAGATAAAGTCCGTAAGCCAAGGGTCGTGGGATGGGGAGAGCAGCGTAGTAGAGTGTCCAAAAGCCTGGGTCATGGAGTGGAGAGAGCAGCGTAGTAGATTTTCTGTAAGCCGTGTCTTGGGGATGTAGAGGTCTGCAAGGTAGAGAGTCCAAAGCCAAGTCCAAGGGGTTCCAGAAAGCAGCGCAAATGAAATCCAAAGCCAAAGGTCAAATCCTGGGAGGTCAGCAGAGTATCCAGGGGCAGGGACAGCAACTGAAAGAGAGAAGGGGCCAGGCAACAGCAGACAGCACCAAGGCACAGAAGCTATGCAGAGCAAAGAGGTAATGATGAGGGGAGACTAAATAGGGATCTGGGATCTATGGGAGGAAGGGGAGGAATGGAGGAGCGGCCCGAGGGAGGACCTGATAGGAGAGAAGTGTCTGAAAGGCTGGGGCCTATCACAGTGAGGGGAGGAACGGAGGGGCGGTCCGAGGGCGGACCAGATAGGGAAGAAGTGTCTGAGAAGCTGGGACCTGTCAGAGCAAGGGGAGGAGCGGAGGAGCGGCCCGGGGAAGAGTCTGATAGGGGAGAAGGGCCTGGGGATCGGACCTGACGGAGCAGGGGTAGGGAAGCGCTTGGCGCGCGTGCCACGTCATAGGAGGCAAAGTCAGGTGCCCGGGGCCAAGAAATGGAGGCCTGGGTCCGCGCGTGCCCGTAGGGGTGACGCGTGCGACCCGGAAGTGCAGGGGTAGCCGCAGAGGAGGCCGCAAGGGGTGAGGGATGCCGCCGGGAGGCCTGGGCGGCATGAAGGAAAGGTAAGGAGGCGCAGGAAGCGGGTGTACCCGCAACGCGGATCCTTACAGATACATTTTGTATGGTGTCTCCTGAACAATTGTCCTCTAAACCAGAAAACCTGTTGGTTAAGACGGCATCCCTAGAAACAACGTCTCTAGGAACAGTAGACTTGGTGGGTAAAATCCACTCATATTTGTCCTCAAAACCAGCAGATTCCAGCGTTCCAGTGGATTCTTTCTAACATTTGTATAGGTGTTTTTGGATTGGTTATGATGATTTGGTTTTGGTGTCCTATATGAATTGGTCGACTGATGGCCTTTCCTCCAATTCATAGAGTTGCCATTAGCATAATCATCTTTATCTCAATGTTTTGCGGTCTTTCCTTTCCATTAGTTCTTTTTCAAAGCTAATGACCCTCACATTAATTGTAGATTCTAACTGAATAAATTCAGGTTTCTCACAGTGGGGTCTAAGTTCTGCCTGAACCTTTTCAATTTCAATCTCTAAGACAGTGAGTCTCTCCTCTCTAAATTTGACAAGATGTTTCATTAGTGAGAGGGAACAACCAGTGAGAGTATTGTTCCACTCATTGAGGAAACTCTCATTGGTTTCAAACGCTGGTTGTTTCAGGATTCTAAGGCCTCTTGGGATGATCTTTAAATCAATATACTTCTGCAGTGAGATCATGTCCCACCAAAAACGCATTTCTTCCTTTTTTAGTTTTTCTAGTTTGAAGAAACAATGTATGTGTGTGTGTATATATATATATACCGTATATATATGATGTTGTGGGTTCTGGGAGGGTGCTGCTATTAAAGATGTAGACCTTTTTGGTTCTGGATAAATAAATGCCTTCTCTAGGCAGGTATCATTGATAACGGAGAGAGTGAAATGCCTTCAAATGTCTGACTAATTCCTTTAATGTGTACCCCTCCTGGTATAGCACAAACCTACTGTTACGTACGTAACACCTGTGAGCACGTGACCTGTACATGGGACAAGGGTTAATACCCACATCTATCTAGTTGATCCAATGTTCACCTTGCAAGGTCCCTCAAATTAATATTATCACTCAATCCATCACAATATACCATTTGTCACAAACAGCACACGTGTGAGCATGTGGCTTATATATACCACCAGGGTTAATGTACACAGCTAACTGCCGCACCTTTCCCCTTCGCAAGGTATTTCAAATTAGTTCATATTTATCCTTACTCATATCTTTGGCGGGGCCCAAGACGGCATGCCTGTCAGCGGGACCACTCCTCCTGCAGTGTCATAACATCACAGCATAACAACAATGTGTTGTTATGACAACGCGATGCTGCAGAAGGAATGCCACTCCTGCATAAGGTAAGACCTCATCCACCTGTATGCGCATTCACGCATGCGCATGCCTCTCTCAGCTACAGACACCTCCCCCGGCTACACACACACCCTCCCCCCTCCCCCCTCCCCCGTCCCTACCTTGATGTGAGCAGCACGTGCCCTAAAATTTAAATAACTCTCTACAAAGTGTTCCACAGTTCAATCAGAGCCCAAAGTATTACTTATTCAAGTTTAGCTTTAATATACAAAAATTGCAGTGCTTAGGTTACAGAAAAAGATTACAAGAACATACAGTATAAAAATGCAGACAGTTTCTTTAAATAAAAAGGATAAACAAAGAATTCCTATATGTTACCATAGACAATGTAACAGGTTCTTCCCAGAGAGGTCACTGGAGAACGAAAGATGAGAATTAACGTGTCTGATCCCAAAACACACCTCTATTGAATTCTAATTCATAATTCAAATGCATGACTTATATACTAAAAACGCTTTAATTGAAACCCACTGCAAACATGCTTTCTGGGTGTGTCCTCAGCCCACCCCTTTTCATCAATCAGCCCCACGACTGAATAAAAAAAACTTTTCTCTTGACGTTTCAATTTTGCCTCAATATATAAAAGACTTCATAACTTTTCTCCTAGAATACTTAGACACACACCATCTTCACTGTTGCTTCTGTGTACTTAATATACTCACCTGGTTGTGAAATTTGGTCACATAACTTCTATTTTTGCATGAAAAACAGATAGAGATTATACATAGAAAACCCTGTTTTTTGGTATCATTTGATTAGTGTAATTGCAATGGTTACAAATATCTATTTGTTATTCTTGTGAATTGCTGTCAGGCCCAGGATTTCATATTTAATAACTTTACTCAAAACCTTTGGCTGTCATCTTTGCCACACCCTCGCTGATATTTCACAGATCATTCGAAGAGTGCCTATCAAGATACATTTAAAAAACTTCCGTTTATCCTAGTGTCAGGACAGTCATATTTCAATCCCACCACTTACAAAACCAGCTATCCTTTATCCCTAAATCAGCTCATAAAACTAGGCCTGGTCAGGGGTTTAACATAAAAACATTTCTTGTATAGAAGCCGGGACCCCGTTTCTTCCCCAATTGTTGTGTGGGGTGGGTTATGTCGCACCCAGGGGAACGCTCCAATAAAGCAGGTTCCGCGTTAAGGGGGCCGCCATGTTTAAGGGTGGCGCCGACGCAGACCTAGTCCGGCATAAGGTTGCGCATGCGCAGAGCAGGTCACAAAGCCCGTGAAGGAGGAGAGCACAGGGAGGAGGGGAGTTAGGGGACAACGGGTCCCAGCAGCCCCCACGGTCCCCCGGGACACGGCCGAACCAATCAGGTACGAGAATAGGGAGGAATAGGAAGTGAGGGGGCGCACGAGGAGTCAGAGCTAGCTGGCGGAGAAAGGAGAAGGAGCTCCAGTGTAGGGAGGCAGGCCGCTCCTACATAGGCCGCAGGCCCCCAGACCCAGTTAGGCCCTGAGCCCCAGTAGAGTGCAGCGGAGCTAGGGACGGGCCATAGTTAGGTTCCGGATCCCCTTTTGTGAATACGATCGCTATCAGGACAGTTCTTTATAAGCGGCAGGCCTGGGACCAGGCCCCGCCACTAAGCTGCAGCGTGTCTGGGTGGGATCGCCCCGGACACTCACGGGTGACGTCATCTACACCCACGCTGATCCTTTGTGAAGATAGTTACAGGAGTGCCCGGAAGGTAAACTCCAAGTGCACCAACGGTACCATTTTCACTCCGGGACACGATGGCTGCGCAGTCACACACTTATACATCCACTGACTCACTTGGGGGTGGGGGAACTTATTTCGCACGGGAACTGGACATGGGGTGGGACCACCCGGTGAAGGGAGAGTGAGAGTGAAAGTTCAGCGGACGCTGGTAGTAGTGTCTCCTCTAGGGAGTGACACCTGTTATTTAATCTGTGGTTGCTGCAAGTAAACATATATTGGTTAAGGTATATCGCTGTGTGTGTGTTCATGTATATACGTTCCTGCGAAGACCCACTTCCCCTAGGGCGGAAGCTGTCGCAGGTGGAGGCACTGCACCAAGTCATAAGTATTGTGAGCACCCCAGGCTCTCCGTGGCAGAGGCTTAGGCCCTGTGAGCCTACAGGTTATTATACAGCATATGGTAGTGGCCTGTGTCCGATAGGAAGCAGGGCTACATTTGGAGGCGCTGCTGAGATCTTAGACCTGGGGTGCCCCCCAAGCCAAAAATACCGCCATGGCCCTTCCCTCGCGTCAGGAAATACGCGACTGGGCACGACAAATGCGCACACCCACCCACCGCGCAGTGGCTGTGTGCCCGAGTACCCATGGCCCTACCCTTAGAGACACAAAGTTCATCAATAGTGCTCAAATGACTATACAGAAAATGGTTATTATAATGTCCATATAGACTTTCTTGATTGAAGATAGAATAATGCAGGCATCTAATGTAAAGGTGAGTGATTGGTATATAGGTGAGCGTTATGTATAGGACATATATATTGAAGTCCTAGGGGTGCTGTGAATGGGGAATGATTAGCTCCACCACATCACTCCTAATGAGGACAATGTCACACACGCTTGCAACCACCTTGTGTAGTATACCTTCCAATATAAAATAAAGGATAAAACTCACATGAGAAAAGCCTGTCTTCTTCTTGTTGGTGGCGTGCATCCGAGATAGCAATAGATAGATGAGAATTCTGCAGGAGGCAGTGTGTCAGGGCACAGCCATGAATGATCAGGATAACAGCTTGCAGTTAAAAAGTATTCTTTATTCGGACACCATGGTGCAGACAAAAAAATGGAAGGTAGCTCTTACGCGTTTCACGCCTAAATGGCGCTTCGTCAGAGAGTGAAAATGTTATGCTGGGACCCCCTTAATGTAGTGCTTCTGATTGCGTTTCAAATTAATCACAGCCGCGGCTCTAATAGCCGGAAATGACGAAACCGGAAGTTGAAAAACCGGAAGTGACGCGACGGACTCCATGCAGTGGGTAATTGTTTACAAGCCATACTTGTAGTCATGGAGACCGCAGCGTCATCCCTCGGTGTCAATGAGGGAAATCTTACTCACAAGCGGGACCCAGCATAATCACCCCACCATACAGAAAAAATACATAAACAACGGTGGTGGTTTTAAAAACAACAACTAAAGCATATCAAAATATGCATGAACTAAAGGCCTCTGTAGCTAACAGATTGATATTGCCCATAATATGTGATTATGATGATGTTTTTAAAGCTTTTCAGAAGCTTTTTTTTTAGCAATTATTGCAGATATATAAGGGAGTCATATGATAATGACAAAACCTTAAGTATTGTATTAAATTTGTATATGCAATGTTGCAATCATATATAATGGGTTCACATATTTGTAAAATACATTATGACAATTTTGCATGAATATGTATATTTAAAACAGTTGCACAGATCTATTTAATGTTTTACCAGTGGTTAGAAAAGACCTAATATTTAGTAATGGCAGTATTAAATCAATGGATTCTACATATTTTTACATATTTTTACAGTTGCTTTAAATTATACTTAAGGACAAATAATCAATATCTAAGAGAGCATGATGATCAATGTGCATTTTTTTATATTCTCAAATAATCTAATAGTATATTACAAATACGTATATTGGTTTTGTATAAACATGGTAAAACATTAAATAGATCTGTGCAACTGTTTTAAATATACATATTCATGCAAAATTGGCATAATGTATTTTACAAATATGTGAACCCATTATATATGATTGTAACATTGCATATACAAATTTAATACAATACTTAAGGTTTTGTCATTATCATATGACTCCCTTATATATCTGCAATAATTGCTAAAAAAAAGCTTCTAAAAAGCTTTAAAAACATCATCATAATCACATATTATGGGCAATATCAATCTGTTAGCTACAGAGGCCTTTAGTTCATGCATATTTTGATATGCTTTAGTTGTTGTTTTTAAAACCACCACCGTTGTTTATGTATTTTTTCTGTATGGTGGGGTGATTATGCTGGGTCCCGCTTGTGAGTAAGATTTCCCTCATTGACACCGAGGGATGACGCTGCGGTCTCCATGACTACAAGTATGGCTTGTAAACAATTACCCACTGCACGGAGTCCGTCGCGTCACTTCCGGTTTTTCAACTTCCGGTTTCGTCATTTCCGGCTATTAGAGCCGCGGCTGTGATTAATTTGAAACACAATCAGAAGCACTACATTAAGGGGGTCCCAGCATAACATTTTCACTCTCTGACGAAGCGCCATTTAGGCGTGAAACGCGTAAGAGCTACCCTCCATTTTTTTGGCTGCACCATGGTGTCCGAATAAAGAATACTTTTTAACTGCAAGCTGTTATCCTGATCATTCATGGCTGTGCCCTGACACACTGCCTCCTGCAGAATTCTTATCTACCCTTAGAGACATTGCAAACGGCCCTACGACAACTGCCGGGTTTTGTCAAAGCCCGCCTGGTAGACGTACTCATAGACCAAGATGCTAAGTGGAACACCTTGCTGGTAGACTGTCGGCGAGATCTAGTAGTCCTCGAGGTGGCCGCCCCTCAATATCTGCCGCTTCCAAACTCTCCGTCTGGCGGCAGCCCATTGGTCTATCACCTTCGGGACCCCCCTGTGGGGGAACTAAGTGACGACGACCCTACACTCCCCTTTGCTCATTACCCAGCGAGCGAGGCAGGTAGCTGCCCATCAGACTGTAGCTATCCCGGGTCTAGCGCATCCGAAGAAGCGGGGTGCGTAGTGATATGCTGCAGAAACTCAATGACAAGATAGACCAGTTAACCACTCACTCAAGCTTACCGCCGTTAGTAGAAGCACTTACCCTAGCCACGCATTCTCAAAGCTACCGGAAATTAAAGGCCTTCTCGGGGACTCTACCTGTGCCCACGGGAGAAGATGGGATAGATCCTTGGAAGGAACATACTAGGGGAGTAATGGAAGAATGGTCCTGTACCGATGTAGTGAAACGCCAACGGCTCATGGAGTGCTTGAGACCCCCGGCATCCACTTTGATCAGTATCCACCGAGAGCAGTATCCCGACCTGACCGCTCGTATGATGATCGAGTTTCTCGTCGAGGCCTATAGCGCGACCGAGGATGATGGGGCCTTGTGGGCTAAGTACTATGCCATTAACCAAAAGGAGGGAGAAGATTTGTCTGCCTATATCCACCGCGTGCAAATCTCCCTGGGACCCCTGCTGCATCATAAATACTTGACCGCCTCCCAGATAGACGAATACCTCCGCAAACAATACCTACGGGGGTTTAGTCCTACTCACCCTATTGCAAACATGATTCGCGATAACCTCACTCGTGGACCTCCCCCCTCGCTTATCAAACTGTTACAGCAAGTCAAAGAGCACGAAACGCATCTCCTGCTGCACTCTCCAAAGAAGTCTAAAGCAGCCAGCGGCACTAAACCCAAAGGGAGTGCTGAGAAGAAGGAGGAACCACCGGACAAATCCGGCCCGGAGACGCCGAAATACACCGGTCGAACCTCGCCGCCGTATGACCGCCGTACCACACCCCGAGATATGTCCTGCTATAAATGCGGGAAGAAGGGGCATATCTCCTACGATTGTCGGATGGGAGAGTCACGCCACCGGAGTCCGTCGCCCAAGAAATTCCCGCCCCAGGCCATGATATGCGGTGTATACGCGACCAGCCCCGAAGCCCCTGTTTCCACCCAAAGTGGAGATGACCCGAGGAGGAGAGTAACCGCGTTGGGCCAGTAGCGCTGATCCGGGTACTAGTAGACGGTATCTACTCCTCTGCCCTGCTGGACACGGGATCTCAAGTAACCATCATATATCACAGGTTCTATGATCGACACCTCCAGAAGCGTCCTCTGAAGTCGGCAGGACATATCAAAGTAAGAGGGCTGAGCAATGACGACTACCCCATTGATGGCATAGTGACCGTGGATCTGGAGATACAACAGCTCAACACGGGGATGTCTCATCCCATGAAGGTGGACGCCTTGGTGTGTCCAGAACCCAAAGAAACACCTAAGTATCCAATCATCCTAGGTACGAATGCGGACATTGTGCAAGCCGTCATCCGGGCCTATCTACATGAAACTAACGAACTGCCCATGTCTAGTCTACAGCTACAACTTGTCCAAGTGGATCCAGATTCCCCTCCGGCCCCCGCGGAGGTCCACGGACTGCTGTTCTTCGGCCGGGCAGGGTTGACTCGGCTCTTACCGGGAGAGACGCAGAGGGTCCCCGCCTGGTGTGCATACGCTGAACGAGTAGGCGAGGAGCGGCTCTTTTCTCTAGAAAGCACGCCCGAAGAAGATGTCCGCCGAGGATATCGGCTAGTACCGGAGTTTCGGGATTGGCCGACCGCCATTCCTCGGTGAATTTATGTGATGGTACAAAATCTTTCGCCATTCCCCATGGCCATCGACGCGGGGCAAGGGATAGCGAGGATTTACCCCATCAGCTCGGTGGATGAAGCCGTACAAGTAAAAGCTGCCCGAGTGGAAGATCCCGGATCGCCGTTAGACTTCGACTTTGGCTCATCCGGGCTGTCGGACACGTGGAAGGAGCGGTTGCGTGTACAGCTGGAAGAAAGACGATCCGCATTCTCTACCGGAGAGATGGATGTGGGGTGTAGCCGACACGCCCAACACACCATTCGGATGACTGATACCAAGCCCTTCAGGGAACGTTCCCGTCGGCTCGCTCCTAGGGATGTAGAAGATGTACGAGCGGCCCTCCATGAGATGGAAGCAGCCAGAATTGTCACAGAATCCCAAAGCCCTTACGCCTCACCCATAGTGGTAGTGCGAAAGAAGAATGGGATGGTGAGGTTATGTGTAGACTACAGGACCCTCAATAATCGAACCGTACCAGACCAGTACAATCTTCCCCGCATAGAAGAAATCTTGGACGCTCTGCATGGAAGCAAATGCTTCAGTGTACTGGACCTCCGGTCCGGGTACTACCAGGTGCCTATGAGTCATGAAGATCAAGAGAAAACGGCATTCATTTGCCCATTGGGGTTTTACAAATTCACCCGTATGCCCCAAGGCATATGTGGTGCCCCCGCTACCTTCCAGCGGCTAATGGAGAAAACTTTAGGGGACCTGAACCCCCGAGAATGCCTCGTGTATTTGGATGACATCATAGTCTTCGGGAAGACCCTGGAAGAACACGAGGCTCGACTCCTGAAGGTACTTGACCGATTAGCTCAAGAAGGACTCAAGCTCTCCTTAGATAAATGCCGGTTCTGCCAGACATCTGTGACTTACGTGGGACATATAGTGTCCGCTGAGGGAATCGCCACCGACCCAGCCAAAATAGAAGCCGTCGTCAATTGGCCCCGACCTGACAACGTGGGGGAGTTGCGATCGTTCCTGGGGTTCTGCGGATACTATCGCTGGTTCCTGGAGGGGTATTCCCGACGGGCCAAAGCCCTCAACGCCCTCCTCAAAATATATCCGGAAGACACCGGCCGGAAGGCTACGCCTGCCCGACAACCCTTCGGGGACAAATGGACGACAGAGTTAGCGCTTTCTCTGCCTTTTAACAAAAATAGTAGATATCCCTGGAAATTAAATGACTCCCTGTTAAATTCGCAAGAGACAGAGAGTGTAATCAAACAAAACTTATATTTTGCTATCCGGCAAAATCGCCCGGCCCTCCTCAGACAGGCTCCGGGGGATGTAGGAGGTATACTAATGCGGGAAGCCGACAAGTTCAAACTACGAGACAATCTACTGTACAGAGTGGTAGAGTATCATAACCACCCGAATGGGAGACAACTAGTACTGCCCAAAAGACTACAGTACTTGGTGCTGAGGGCTCTACACGATGAACATGGTCATTTGGGGGTTGACAAGACTTTCGGCCTAGTGAGAGATCGATTCTTCTGGCCCAAAATGAGAGAAGCAGTAGAGCATCACTGTCGACGGTGTGTGCGGTGTATTCAGCGGAAGACATTGCCCACCCGGGCCGCCCCAATGGGCCACTTAAAAAGCACCGGGCCTATGGACTTAGTGTGTATGGACTTCCTATGCATTGAACCGGACAGGCATAGGCAATGTGCTGGTCATCACGGATCATTACACCCGATACGCCCAGGCCTTCCCGACAAAAGATCAAAAAGCCATTACGGTGGCCAAGGTGCTCTGGGAAAAGTACTTTATGCATTACGGGCTTCCGCAGCGACGTCATTCCGATCAAGGGAGAGACTTTGAAAGCAACTTAATAAAAGAACTGCTGAAAATCTTGCACATCGTTAAGTCCCAAACGACTCCCTACCACCCCGAAGGGGATGCATTACCGGAACGGTTCAACCGTACGTTGCTGGACATGCTAGGCACATTAACGGGGGTCGAAAAGACTGTATGGAGTCGACACGTGGAAATACTAGGGCATGCCTACAATTGCACAAGACATGACTCCACGGGATTCTCCCCGTACTTCCTCATGTTTGGGCGAGAAGCACGACTGCCGGTGGATATACGTTTGAGAGTCTCCACTGATGGGGTGCATAATACTACTCATTTCTGATATGTGCAGCGGTTGCAAGAGAATCTGCAACGGGCCTACATACAAGCTGAGAAATCTACCGAAAAACTGAACGCCGGGAATAAACGGCGATACGATCATAAAGTTAAACACAGAGACATTAAACCAGGCGACGCAGTACTCCTCCGTAACCTGGGAGTGCCAGGAAAACATAAACTGGCTGACCGATGGAGGGAAGGAGTGTACGAGGTAGCCTCACAAATGCCCGGCCTTCAGGTCTACCGCATTAAGGACTCGGACGGTCGGGTGAAGACATGGCACCGAAATCATTTGCTCCCTATTCCCCGAGTGGAGGAGGGGGATTTGGAGTGGCCTGCATCCTCGCTGGATGGGGAGGGGTCATTGGGAGACGACACACTAGGGAACTCAACCTTTCAGGAAGATCCCCAAGAGGGAACCTCTCAAAGGCGCCCTCAACAGACCGCATCTCCCGGCGGAGCTACGGGTAAAGGGCACGGGGAGCATTCACCCCAGGGGGTGGCTCCGTAAAAGTCATCACTATACCCACTGAGCCCGTGTTTTGTACCAAGTCAGGATAATTTAGAGACTGTAACCCCCTCAAGGGAAGAACTCGAAATTCAAGACCAAGATAGTCACTCTCCCCAGGGAGTGACCGAGCAACAATTAAGGCGAAGCCAAAGGAACGGGCAACCTCCCATGAGGATGGCGTATGATCAGTTTGGGGAACCCCACTATGAGGCTCAGCAGTGGGCCTGCAGCCGCGTGAAATCAGTGATTGTGATGTTTAGCGAAATGTACAATCTAATTTAGAAGAGAGAAATGTCGTGTTATGCAATTTTTCATTATATAAACGTTATACCAGTTTAAAGGTATTGTCCAAGCGGGGGCATTGGAATCCACAGGGGGGTTAAGGTATATCGCTGTGTGTGTGTTCATGTATATACGTTCCTGCGAAGACCCACTTCCCCTAGGGCGGAAGCTGTCGCAGGTGGAGGCGCTGCACCAAGTCATAAGTATTGTGAGCACCCCAGGCTCTCCGTGGCAGAGGCTTAGGCCCTGTGAGTCTACAGGTTATTATACAGCATATGGTAGTGGCCTGTGTCCGATAGGAAGCAGGGCTACATATATTTAAGGCAATTTGTTACAAACATTAACCTTAATATGCCAGATTGATTAAAATACTTAATATCTCATTATATTATTATAACACCGATGTAGAAAAAAATGGAGCATTGTAATTGTTTCATGGGTAAAAAAGAAACACCCATATGCAATCATGAAAATACTTTTAAAGTAAAAAAAAAACTTCATAGATAGGGTGACTCTATTTGTCCCGGCAAAAACCGTGAATGCGCATGTGCGAATGGCCAGCACTAACTACACGTGTGAACGGCGAACGCTGGCTGTGTATGCACGATGAGCACTTGCTGATTGCTTAAGCGCATGAGCGATTGGCACTTGCCAACCTCTCGTGCGCATGCGCAACCAGCAAGTGCCGAACGCGCATGCGCGTGTGGCAAGTGCCGATCGCGCATGCGCACAAGCAGCCGGCAAGAGCTGATTGTGCATGCGCGGTGTGTGATCGCCAAGTGCCGATTGCGCATCTGCCGCCGGCGCCAATAGAAAACCGGGGACAGTGGTCCAAAAAGTCGGCCTAAAAAACGAGACTGTCCTGGCTAAACCGGGATGTCTGGTCCACCTATTCATAGATCTCTACTTACAAATCATGTCATTAATTTTGTTAAAAAAAACATCCAGAGAGTACAACGTTTCAGGTCCAACACCTGATGAAGGGTCCATGGATGGACCTGAAACGCTGTACTCTCTGAATGTTTGTTCACCAAATAAAATACATGATTCGTAAGTAGAGCTCCATGACATTTTGGTTACTTTAAAAGTCTTTGTTAATATCTTCACAAGGGGGTTTAACGTTCCCTTGCACAAAACTGTCCTCCTTTATGGGACTATATAAAAAAACCTATTGAATTCAACAGTTAATTTTTATGCATAGGTAGAAACCACTATTGTTATTATTCTTTATTTGTAAAGCGCCAACATATTCCGCAGCGTGGTACAGTGGGGGTAGAGGGTGACATCAATTACACAAACAGAAGGACATACAAGTTAGGACAAATATGCACAAACAGATACAGAAGGCAAGGAGAGCCCTGCTCATGAGAGTTTATAATCTAGAGGAACTATGAACCCTAACTACTCATTCTCCGACACATTTGACCTAAGTATGGGTCTATACTAACATTGCACTTTCTGCTATTTTTCAAACTACAATAGCCCAGCTTTTGTATGATAGGTTTTTAACTATTTATCTATTTAACTTGTTTATTAATGACCTTGAGGTTGGCATCGAGAGCAAAGTCTCCATCTTTGCTGATGATACTAAATTGTGTAAGGTAGTAGAATCAGAGCAGGATGTAATTTCTCTTTAGAAGGACTTGGAGAGACTGGAAACGTGGGCAGGTAAATGGCAGATGAGGTTTAATACAGATAAATGTAAGGTTATGCATTTGGGATGCAAGAATAAACTGGCGACTTACAAATGAAATGGGGATAAATTGGGGGAATCCTTGATGGAGAAGGATTTAGGAGTGCTTGTAGACAGCAGGCTTAGCAATAGTGCCCAAAGTCATGCAGTAGCTGCAAAGGCAAACAAGATCTTATCTTGCATCAAACGGGCAATGGATGGAAGGGAAGTAAACATAATTATGCCCCTTTACAAAGCATTAGTAAGACCTCACCTTGAATATGGAGTACAATTTTGGGCATCAATCCTAAGAAAAGACATTATGGAACTAGAGAGAGTGCAGAGAAGAGCCACCAAATTAATAAAGGGGAAGGACAATCTAACTTATGAGGAGAGGCTAGCTAAATTAGATTAATTTACATTAGAAAAGAGGTGTCTAAGAGGGGATATGATAACTATATACAAATATATTCGAGGATAATACAAGGAGCTTTCAAAAGAACTATACATCCCGTGCAGTACAAAGGACTCAGGGACATCCCTTAAGGTTGCAAGAAAAGAGATTTCACCAGCAACAAAGGAAAGGGTTCTTTACAGTAAGGGCAGTTAAAATGTGGAATTCATTACCCATGGAGACTGTGATGGCAGATACAATAGATTTGTTCAAAAAAAGGTTGGACATCTTTTAAGATAGGAATGGTATACAGGGATATACCAAATAAGTATACATGGGAAAGATGTTGATCCAGGGATTAATCCGATTGCCAATTCTTGGAGTCAGGAAGGAATTTATTTTTCCCCTTATGAGATATCATTGGACGATATGACACTGGGGTTTTTTTGTTTGCCTTCCTCTGGATCAATAAGTAAGTATAGATATAGGATAAAGTATCTGTTGTCTAAATTTAGCATAGGTTGAACTTGATGGACGTACGTCTTTTTTCAACCTCATCTACTATGTAACTATGTAACTATGTAACTATATATATATATTTTTTCCCTCTAAGCAAAATAATAATTTGTGAGAATGTCCAAAAGATATGAGACAACAAATATTCGTTACAGTGCTGTCAGTAGGCAACCCCAAATATAACAAATAAAAATGAAAAGTGCATTTATAAGTAAGTTAGTTTGTAAGGAAGTAAGATAGCTCTTAATCTGTAGTCAATAACTCGCAGCTCATTTCACCATATGATGGTAAATGAATAACTTTTTCGTATTACTCTTACTTTCTATTGCAATACAATCTAAACGCCTGCCTCTTCCGTTCCATTTCATCTCCTACCTGTTTATTTAGCCACATTGGTTTTTTGATTGATTTATTTTACATTTGTTATACTACATCTTAAATAGCATCAAATAGGTATTCAGTAGAATACTTCCAAGAAAAACCAGGACGTCTCCTTTTGTCAACTCGGTTAAGGAAAAAAATCACGTGGCCTGGAGCAGGGCCACCCTAAAGCAATTATCCAAGACAGGACCTAGGGACACTTAACAAATTACTGACTACTTACTTAAAAGGCAATTTGGGGGCTAACAATAGAAAATGATATTTAAAGGTCAAATAGAACTACAGTATGAAGAGACAGCTGCTACTTTAGTGGAGAATACTTAAAGAAATACTTCAAGTTTAAAGCTGCAGACCAAGCAATATCCTACGTGTGTTTAAAAAAATAAATAAAAATCAGTTCTGTACTATGAGAAAATATATTTTTTAAACACATCTGAATTACATTTTTAATGTATTATAATGTAACCAGCATTCTTTGTTTCTATAGCAACCATTTACAAAGTCACATCTCCTTCCTCTTCTGAAACAGGTTCTGGCACACCCCTTTTTGAACCCTGCCCTCTCTATAGCGGTGTACCAATTGTATCTAGAGACTGCCTGGTCACATGATCTTCCCCACAGAACTTTGCATCTTTGGTTCTCTTCTTACTTATTTCCCCACAACCCAATCTCATGGGACTTTGGCCGGGAAGACAGCAAGTCAGTGAGATGTCGGCAGGACTTTGGATACTGGCAGAGCAAACTACTCGGCTTCCGTGGAGGGCACCTGTATGTACCAGCTGGTCTGGGATACGACTCACTGTCCAGGACTCCGTTTGCAGCAGCCTCCGATGAGAGATGACCTCCCGATCTGATACTTACATGGTAATACGCATGGCCTACCTGTATCCTCTAAGTAGGATTCCAATTTTTGCGGATTGGACGACTACCTGATCATCTAGTGTAATTTGTTTATTGTATTGTTTTTAACTATTTTAATAAAATATACCTTTTTTTCACTCCACTATCCTGATATTTCTTACCTCTGAGACATCCTCTATTTCTTAATCGCTTAATTGCTGGATTTTGAATATCATACAGTATTATTCTATTTTTCTTGTTCTTTTCATTTCATGTGCTGTGACCATCATCCACTTTAAAGATTTATCGGAGTGGCCAGGACTATTCATTCAGGACTGTATATGGTTGTATTCATATATTCATTGGTTTATCTATGAGATTACACTTATCAGGCACCGTTACAGTACCATATTGTTGCTTTGGTCCTCTTCTGCTGCACTGACAGCCATTTAGTGAACCCCCTAGCCAAATCTTTGCCGATCGATCACAGGAGAACGAATCGATCGGTAACTTAGCTAATTACTGATAATTGTGTGGATTGTATTGGTGCACATATTAAAGAGAAACAAAAATCAAAAAATCAAAATGGCAGCTTGAACTGCTGCTTTAAATGACAGGATCATATTACAGAAAGTATGAGTAGTATTTTAGTGGAGAGGCCTTGTGATGGTCTGCATAAGCACACAGGCCCAACTCTCCCTGTGTATGAGGGAGATACCCCTATAATCCTCTGAACAGGGATGTGCAAAGGTATTTGGCGCCCTAGGTGAACCTTCAGTTTGCCCCACCCCCTACAATTAACGTTTTCTTTTACATTTTCAACTGAACAAATGAAATGTTATACCTAATAGATTCATTCATACACACTCCCCACTCCCTCTCCCCAAATAGTCTCTCTCCCCCCCCCCTCATTCTCTCCCCTCTCTCTCGGACATTCTCCCAACCCCATATCTATCTCTGCCATTCTCTCCCCCCTCTCTCTCTGCCATTCTCTCCCTCGCTCTCTGTCATTCTCTCTCTCTCTCTCTCTCTCTCTGTCATTCTCCCCTCTCTCGCTCTGCCATGCTCTCCCTCGCTCTCTCTTTCTCTGTCATTCTCCCCTCTCTCTCTCTGCCATTCTCTCTCTCTCTCTCTCTCTCTCTCTCTCTCTCTCTCTCTCTCTCTCTCTCTCTCTCTCTCTCTCTCTCTCTCTCTCTCATTCTCTCTCATTCATTCTCTCATTCTCTCTCTCTGTCATTCTCTCCCCCTCTCTCCCAGGGCCAGAGACAGCTTTCCCAGGCCCAGGACTAGAGTTTCCACCAGGGCTCCCCACCCACTTGTCGGCAGCCTTGCAAGAACCCTGCCCCTGTTTTCTCTTACACTCCATCCTTCTCACACTCACCCATTACCCTTTACTTCCCCCCCTCTGTCTCTCACTCTCCACCTCCCTCTCTTACACCCCCACCTCTCCACTCCCTCTGACACCCCTATCTCTCAAACTCACCCCTCATCTGTCCCTCACCCTATGTATTTCTCCCCCCTCTCCAAAATACACACACACAAAAAATAATCCCCCTCCCCAAATACACACACACACAAACACACACACACACACACACACACACACACACACACACACACACACACACACACACACACACACACACACACACACACACACACACACACACACACACACACACACACACACACACACACACACACACACAATGAGCCCCCATCCCCAAATACACACAAACACACACAATGAGCCCCGTCCCCAAACACACACACACACACACACACACACACAATGAGCCCCCGTCCCCAAATACACACAAACACACAATGAGCCCCGTCCCCAAACACACACACACACACACACACACACACACACACACACACACACACACACACACACACACACACACACACACACACACACACACACACACACACACACACACACACACTAAGCCCAATCCCCAAATACACACGAACACACACACACACAACATAAGATCCTCTTCCCAAATACACACACAATAAGCCCCCTATTCCAAATACACACACACACAATAAGCCCCCCTCTCTAAATACACACAATAAGCCCCCTCCCCAAATACACACAACAAGCCCCCATCCCAATTATACACATATACACATATATACACACACACACACACACACACACACACACACAATAAGCCCCCCTCACCAAATACACACACACAACAAGCCCCCATCCCAAATACGCACACACAGACACAATAAGCCCCCCTCCCCAAATACACAGTCACAATACGCCCCCCCTCCTCAAAACCACAGACACAATATACCCCTCCCCAAACACACACACCTTGGGGGTGGGGGGGAGGGGTTAAGGGTCCTGTAAAGGTGGTATAAGGGGGCCATGGGCCTGTGACATGTGGGCTTACCTGGCGCCCCTGGATGGCCCTGCTTGAGCAACATGGCTGGTGCACAGGAGCACCCTGCAGGTCCGCAGAAGCCTGGGAACGGGGGGGGGGGGGGGGGGGAGATTGGCAGTGGCCAGCAAAAGCGAGGGTCCTGCAGAATGTCTCCCCCCCCCCCCCCCCCCGTTCCCAGGCTTCTGCGGACCTGGCAGGGGTGCTGCCTGTGCAGCCGAGCCAGTGTTGCTGCAGAGCAGGGCCATGCCAGGGGCGCCTGGTAAGGCCCGACAGTGTCCCGGGTGTCCCCCCTGTCAGTGGCCCTGTCTTCGCTCTCTGTAATTCCCTTTCCCCCCTCTCTCTGTCATTATCTCCCATCCTCTCTCTGTCATTCTCTCCCCTCCTCTCTCTGTCATTCTCTTTCTTCTCTCTCTGTCATTTTCTCCCCCCTCCGTCATTCTCTTTCCCCCCTCTCGTTCATTCTCTCCCCTCCTTTTGCTTTCATTCTCTCGCCCCTTTTCTCTCTGTCATTCTCTCCCCTCTTGCTCTGTCATTCTCTCGCCCCTTTTCTCTCTGGCCTTCTCTTCCCTCCCTTTCTCTGTCATTCTCTTTCCCTTGCTCTCTGTCACGCTCCCCCCCCCTTTTCTCTGTCATTCTTTTACCCCCCTCCCTCTCTCTATCATTCTCTCTCCCCCTGACAGACACACAAAACAGAAAAAATACACACAGGACAGGCACAGAAAACACACAGACACACGACAAAGCAGGACACACATAACAGACACACAGCCTCACCTCTCTGCTCATGCTTAGTCCCACCCCAGGCTCCTTACACCTCCTGATTGGCTGTTGCTGGGTAATGCAGCCAAACAAGATGGAGGAAACTGCCGAGCCTCCTAGCAATGGCCCTGCTCTGGGAGATCGGGGAAATCCCCTCACTAAGCAAACAAGCGGCTGCCGCCCCCCAAATTCTGCCACCATAGGCAGCCGCCTAGTTGGCCTAATGGTTGAACCAGCCCTGCCTCTGAAGAATTAATCATTTTTCTAAGAAACAGAACCCATCAACCCAATGTGTCAATTAAATTGTTTCCGTAGGTAATTAAATGTACTGATTTCCTTTTCTTTATTTAACTCAAATTTTATTAGAGTTTTTCAAAGAGTACATAACATAAAATCGTGGCAAGGGGAGGAGGACACAGAAAGAAAGTGGGGTGGGTGGATAAGGGGATAGGGGTACTTGTTTGGTACATGTTTAGTATTAACTTGTAACTACAATAATTATTGTTGGATACCTTCTATTGTGCAGTCAACCCAATGGGGTTAATCATACAGTAGAGGCAGCGATTATTCTAACAAAAACCAGTGGCAATTCCCCAAAAGACCCAGGTACACCCAGGTACATTCTGAATACATGCCTTAAACTTTCCTTAAACTAGCCTCAGCATTTCTGCATTGATTAATGGCCTATCAGATTAACAGCGGGGGTCCCTGGCAGTCCCATTCAAACTGAATTGGACTGCCAGGGATCCCTGCTGTGTTAATCCTATGGGTCGTTAGTCAATGCAGAAATGCCTTAAACTTGCCTCAAACTAGCCCAGAACATACCCAGCATATAGCCAGAATGTAACCGGGCTAGTTTAAAGCAAGTGTTAGAATAAACGTTGCCTCTACTGTACGTTATTCTTTGGTTATAGATGTGCAGAGTATACCCTGTGCCTTCTTAAGGTTTTGGACTGCTTTGCTTCAAATTGGGTCTATGTTGGGTGATTCCAATGTAGCCCTTTTTGTGAACCGGCCTGACCCACCCAATCTCACATTGGCCCCTGTGGTCTAACCGGTCCCTTTCCTTGCGACACACTAAGGGACTACTGGTAACTGTATCACACCTGTGGCTCCAGGAGATCTGAGCCTCCGCTAGCTGGGAGCCTGGGGAAACCCTTACCATTTACCTGGTGCAGCGCCTCCACTTACCCAGGATCCCCGTTATGAAAGATAGCCCTGGGTAAGAAATACAATAACACACGTATACGATAAAACAATAACTAACACTTTACTGAACACACATATAACACATTACATAACATCATGCTCTATCCGCATCACCTTAACCATATCACCTCAGCCCAATGTCTGGTGTTCCCACCCAGTGTCCTGTGATCCCCCACACCCAATGTCCCGTACTCCTACGGAGGTCGTAGGTGACTGCGCAGTCACTAAATTAGTTACGGCCTGTTGGTGCACTTATGATACAGCGTTACCTGCCGAGCACTCCGGTGCTCGGGCCTGCAACGATCTTCACAAGGGGTCAGACGTGCGATGCATCCGTCTGATCCTATCCAGGTGACATTCTCCAGGAACCCCAACGAGGGTCCCACCGCTTCACGGGAACACAACAGTCTCTCGGTAACACACCGTCGCACGGGAACAGCAACCGCCGCTATCCCTATCTATCCCTACAGTGACAGGAACCCTAACCTAGGGCCTGTCCCTGATGAACCGCAACCTGGGGTGGCTCGGGGGAAATCTCCTAGGGCCTGCGGAGTAATAACCTGCCCCCTCCCCTAGCTACCAACGTCCCTACGCCTCACTAACAACTAGCTATTAACTTGCTAACAGCCTGCAGCAGACACACAGCTCTCACTGTCAGCCTGCAGACTTCACTCACGCTGCACACACTGCGCCCAGCACATGCAGCGACACGCACACACAGCTAACATAACACACACACCATATACTGGAACCCGCAGCAAATCCACTGCTCACACTCTGTGCCTATTTGCCAGTGCGCACAGCCCTATCCGCTGTGGCACTGCCAAACTGCACCTTCCGCACCTAAGGGTAACCTCCTTATCTAGGGCCGTCCCTCTTCAGTTACCCCCTGCCCTTACCGGGAATTGGGGCCTGCCTGGGGACCTAAGGAGAACCCTTACCTGGTACAGGAGCCACGCGCTCCCTACACCCTTCCTACTCCTTCCTTCTCCTCTGCCTGACTGACTCATGCAAAGCCCGGGAAATGTATCTCTTTTCCCGGGCTGAGCTTCCTCCAGCCCTATTGGCCACAATGGAGCACCTGACCTTTGTCTCCCTATGCCTCCTGGGAATTGTAGTTCCCAGGGGGCTGCTACAGTACTGGGGCCGCGTGCGCGCTTCTCCCGCGCATGCGCGAATGCCTAATGGCCGCCGCAACTTCTCTCTTCCCTGTCCTGCCCTCGCGCGATCTCTCCCTAACCACTGAGTCCCTCCTGCGCATGCGCGACCTGTCTGGGGCCTTCCCTGCGCTTGCCGGTTCCTGCGCATGCGCGAACTAACGCGCAATGGCGGCGCCCTGCTCTCGGAGCCGCCCGGACCTCCAGGGATGCCGAGCGCTCCCTTCACTGGTCCCCACCCTCGTGAAGTGCCGGCAGGTCCGTCGCAGCCTCCGGCGGCACCCGCTACCGCACGGCACTCGCGGAGGGGGGCCAGTAAGTGAAAAAATACCTCGGGGCTACACCAATATAATATGTCTGACTGTTTTTTTAATTATTTCTGCGCAAGTCCGCCACGTGAATTATGTGGCTCTTTCCTCACAGCCCTCTGGGCACAATGGTGAGTGTCACAGAAACATGAACCAATGATCACAAGGGATCACAAAAAGCCCCATACAACTGCACTCAAGATAGGTAACACTAGGAATAAAGTGTAGACACAGTGAGAGCTAGAAATAGCCTAACCCTGCAAATAGGGTCAACCGCTAAGGGTCACACAAGAAGACAGAGAAAATAATAAAGTTTTATTATAACAAATAAAACCTGACGAAACACTAATAAAAAATGATGATAAAATCCCCAGGCGCTGGATGGAGGCAGATATGTGGTACCAGTAATCTACAGCACACACATTACATAAACGTCTAAACTGATGTAGATAGCCATAAAACCTCACAAATGTAAAAGGCTGCAGAAGTGCTAAATCGCAGGGGAAAACATATGCCAAGTATAAACAACCAGAGCACTGGATGCCTCCGATTGGGGCAATGGCTGTGAGTAAAGATCTAGGAAGCTAAATAGTTCCCTACTGGGGAGATGGTTTTTTGTTAGCAAAGTATTCAAATTGTCTGAAAAGTCCCTCTTGGCATAGGTCTTTTATTGTTGTGATATTGGCCAATTCCCAATTTTCGAAATGCACCTTGGTAAAGGTCCTGTCCGAATTCTGGGTTACCTAGTATCAGGGCCATTAAGGATCTTCTAGATGTACGATTGTGGGTAAATCTTTTTGTGTTGATAGTTGAGAGCGGGTCTGAAACCAGAGTAACATATAGGGGGCAATTCACAAAGCGGTGATAAAATCAGTGCATTAGCGCCCGACATTGCATTTATCTATTGCGAACTAAGACATGAGGCCAAAAATGGTATTCACTAAGAATGAACGCAATTTTTTTTAGGCCGATAAAAAAAAAATGCACTATTGTCCAACCTGTTTTTTGTATCAGTGCTATAAGTTATAGAAACATTTTGGTTCACCTCAGAAGACCCCCTGCTCCCGCACACTAGTATCAAACCCCCCATAATTTTTTTAAAAATAATTTGTTACCGTGCCGGCTATCCGCTATGGTAATGAAGCTGCTTAAATGTAATTTTTATTCATAGTGTGCGGGAGCAAGGGGTCTGTTGAGATGAACCGCATTGATTTCATTCAGCCTCTGGGACCCCCTGCTTTCCGAGTTACAGGCCCTGGTATGGGGTGCCGATATCTCCTCCATTATTTAAATTCCCCGGTCACGTGACGCGGTCGATTTAAAAATGGTGACGATACTGGCACCCGATGAACCATATAATGTAAAAAAAACACTAGATGGCGCTCTACTGCACCACAGACAGTGAAAATAAAATCTTATGCAAAAAATGTGCAGTGATATCAAATACAAATAATAAACAGTGAATAGTGTTAAATAACAGTGAAATTAAGGCAAAAACAACTTATCACTCGACCCCGACAAAAGACTGTTCCAGAAGTCTTGCAGAAATTGTGTAGATGAAGTTCCAGGGGAGCGTCGCCGTATGCACATAAAAAGAAAAAAACAGTGGATAGTGTAATATTGCAAAAAACAGTTAATAAAAGTGATTTTACAAGTTCCTACTCACAAAAGTAGCAGGAACACAAGCATGTGAGTCAATAATACTCTGTAATGCAGCCCGTTCCGGAGGTTTGGTATATGGGTCAGCACATCTTGAAAAAGCAGAAAACAACCATAGTGTAGATGGAAATAAACTTTATCTACTATGTAAGACAACTGGAGGCTTACGGCTTTAGGAGGAAAAACAGCATTGGGGATATAATCTCTGTTCCAGCTTTGTTCGTCTCGTCTGCTGGCTCCTGCTGGCGGCGTCCGCGAACGTCACTTCCGGATCGTGACGTCACTTCCCGCCGGAGCTGAGGATCATGAGAGTTCCCTTGCTTCTTTCCTCTACCAAGATGGCGGCGAAAGCCCGACTCGACGCGTTTCGACGTGATGACGTCTTCTTCAGGAGTGGCTTATGGGTACTAACAGCTCGGTATATATACCTACTACCTCGCTGTGATTGGTGCTTAGTATATTAGTGGCGTAATTAGTAAATAACACAGTTTAATCCATGATAGCCAGACTGTACATTCAGCTTTAGAAAAGGTAAACAATATACAAAGAGATGATTTACTGATAGACGGAAGCAACAAAAATAACACCAAAATTATGAAAGATTTTAATTTTTCTTTTATTACTAATTACAATAGGCAAGCTGGGAAAATTATAAATATCGTGAATAAGTACTGGCATATTGTAAAGAATGACGGCATCATTGGTGATAGTGTTCCAGAAAAACCAGTAATCATCTTCAAGAGAGCAAGGACACTAAAGGATAAGCTTGCTCCTAGTGCCCTGCCAAAAAATCTTTCTTGTAATAGATGGTTACCAACAATAAATGTTTTTTTTTGGTTGCACTACTTGCAAAGCTTGCAAATATAGGGCTATAGACAAGTATGAGTTTATCTCTAACAATACCAAAAAGAAGTATTTTATTAAAAAACATATTACATGCAGAAGCAATCATATCATTTACCTCATCGAATGCCCATGTGGCTTACAATATGTTGGGAAAACTAAGAGACAAATAAATATAAGAATCCTCGAACATATTGGTAATATCAGACGTAATGTTTTAACACATCTTTTATCTGAACATTTTATTAAAAAACATAACGGTGATCTCACAGGTTTTAAATTCACTGCAATCGAACAAGTTCTCCCTCACTGGAGAGGAGGGGACAGAGAATTAGAATTAACCAAAAGAGAATCCTTTTGGATTTACACATTAAAAACATTAGTCCCAAATGGTTTGAATGCTGAGTTTGATTTTAAAGCATTTTTATAAATTGATTTTTATAAACTAATTTTTATGAATTTCTTATAAGTTCTAGAACCATTAACATTTTTAGATGAATTTATATTAATTTTATTATGTCTATTGTACTGTATATTATGTTCATCTTCTAATATGTTTCTTTTCCTCTTATCATTATCAGAGTGCATCAATCGTCAAATATAACATTATAGTATTAGAGCAGTGATGTGTTCTGGATTTCTGAGTGTCCATGCTGTTTGGGGGCAGCATCAACACGATCTTATATATTTTAGATTTTATCTTCTTTTTTAAACTTTTGTATAATTAACTATTAGACTGAGATTATATTAACCTATAGTGTTTATATGTATTAGCTTGTTTATTGTATAATCATATTTTATGGATTGAATCATATTAATTAGCTATTATATTAACATTATACTAACCTATAGCGTGCATATGTATTAGCTTGTTTACGGTATAATCATGTATTTTATGGATTAAACTGTGTTATTTACTAATTACGCCACTTATATACTAAGCACCAATCACAGCGAGGTAGTAGGTATATATACCGAGCTGTTAGTACCCATAAGCCACTCCTGAAGAAGACGTCATCACGTCGAAACGCGTCGAGTCGGGCTTTCGCCGCCATCTTGGTAGAGGAAAGAAGCAAGGGAACTCTCACGATCCTCAGCTCCGGCGGGAAGTGACGTCACGATCCGGAAGTGACGTTCGCGGACGCCGCCAGCAGGAGCGAGCAGACGAGACGAACAAAGCTGGAACAGAGATTATATCCCCAATGCTGTTTTTCCTCCTAAAGCCGTAAGCCTCCAATTGTCTTACATAGTAGATAAAGTTTATTTCCATCTACACTATGGTTGTTTTCTGCTTTTTCAAGATGTGCTGACCCATATACCAAACCTCCGGAACGGGCTGCATTACAGAGTATTATTGACTCACATGCTTGTGTTCCTGCTACTTTTGTGAGTAGGAACTTGTAAAATCACTTTTATTAACTGTTTTTTGCAATATTACACTATCCACTGTTTTTTTCTTTTTATGTGCATACGGCGACGCTCCCCTGGAACTTCATCTACACCCGATGAACCATACCAGGGCCTGTAACTCGGGAAGCAGGGGGTCCCTGAGGCATAAATCAAAGCGGTTCATCTCAGGAGACCCCTGCACACTATTAGTAAAAATTACATTAAAGCATCTTCATTACCTTAGCGGCTATTGGGGGCAGAGGGGGTGAGTGAAGGGGGTACTTGGCTCCTCACTCACCTCCTCTGCCCCAATAAACATTACAATATGTACTACCCACTAATACACAACCCACCTACCCCTTGTACCCCCACATAAAAGTATTTTTTATTTTTTCTGCACAGGATTGATACCAGAGTCCAGCGGGCGTCCTCGGGAGGTGTCTGGGGGCCCCACGCTGGTCCGGGGGTCATCGGGTGGTCCCTCAGGTAGCTATTGATGATGTCACTGGCTGTGTCACTGAGTAGGCGACTGGCCGGTAGACAGTCAAAAAGTCTAATTGCCGCAAGCTTATATGGCAGTAACAGTGTACCTGGAGTCCAAATTGTGCAGAGCTTGCACTCTAATTCCTACGCATTTCGTAGGTATGGACTACTTCTTCAGGGAAGTTTAGACTTTTTGGCTGTCTACTGGTGAGTCGCCTACTCAGTGACACAGCCAGTGACGTCATCAGCAGCCGCCTGAGTTTGGCAAGTGTAATCGGCCTAAGCCGTCAGTGTGGAAGGATCCATATAGTAGCACTTGAGCCACCAGAAGCGCGGACAAGCGTGGACAGGTACCGGGAACATCAGGAACTGACTTCCCATTGAGAAGACGTCCAGGACCTCCAATCCGGTTTTAGTTTGTGGGAATCGTCGCTCAGTGTGTGGACCCGCTGTCTTCGCAACGCTGGTAACATGTCCAAAACAAGTGATGCTTATTTGATTTCACTATGATGTACGTGCAATACTTACCTGCTGCTTGAATACCACATTATAATTAATTTACTACATCATGAGATTTTTTTGCGCTATTTTCTTTTTTTCCATCCGTGACAGAGAGCAAGATATTATCGAAAAAAGCACCAGTTTGTATTCCTCATCAATACTTCTTACCCACCTTTCCTCCTTACACTTCTACCCGCTCCTTACACTAACCCCCAAATACATTCTTACACCACCCCCCCAAATGCATTCTTACACTACCCCCCAAATACATTCTTACACTACCCAGAAATACATTCTTACACTACCCCCCCAAATACATTCTTACACTACCCCCCCAAATACATTCTTACACTACCCCCCAAATACATTCTTACACTACCCAGAAATACATTCTTACACTACCCCCCCACATACATTCTTACACTACCCCCCCAAATACATTCTTACACTACCCCCCAAATACATTCTTACACTACCCCCCAAATACATTCTTACACTACCCCCCAAATACATTCTTACACTACCCTCCCAAATACATTCTTACACTACCCCCCAAATACATTCTTACACTACCCCCCAAATACATTCTTACACTACACCCCAAATACATTCTTACACTACCCCCCCAAATACATTCTTACACTACCCCCCAAATACATTCTTACACTACCCCCCCAAATACATTCTTACACTACCCCCCAAATACATTCTTACACCACCCCCCAAATGCATTTTTACACTACCCCCAAATGCATTCTTACACTACCCCCCAAATACATTCTTACACTACCCCCAAATGCATTCTTACACTACCCCCCAAATACATTCTTACACTACCCCCCAAAATACATTCTTACACTACCCCCCAAATACATTCTTACACTACCCCCCAAATACATTCTTACACTACCCCCCAAATACATTCTTACACTACCCAGAAATACATTCTTACACTACCCCCCCAAATACATTCTTACACTACCCCCCAAATACATTCTTACACCACCCCCCAAATGCATTCTTACACTACCCCCAAATGCATTCTTACACTACCCCCCAAATACATTCTTACACTACCCCCAAATGCATTCTTACACTACCCCCAAATACATTCTTACACTACCCCCCAAAATACATTCTTACACTACCCCCCAAATACATTCTTACACTACCCCCCAAATACATTCTTACACTACCCCCCAAATACATTCTTACACTACCCAGAAATACATTCTTACACTACCCCCCAAATACATTCTTACACTACCCAGAAATACATTCTTACACTACCCCCCAAATACATTCTTACACTACCCCCCAAATACATTCTTACACTACCCCCCAAATACATTCTTACACTACCCAGAAATACATTCTTACACCACCCCCCAAATACATTCTTACACCACCCTCCAAATGCATTCTTACACTACCCCCCAAATGCATTCTTACACTACCCCCCAAATACATTCTTACACTACCCAGATACATTCTTACACTACCCCCCAAATACATTCTTACACTACCCCCCAAATGCATTCTTACACTATCCCCCAAATACATTCTTACACTACCCCCCCAAATACATTCTTACACTACCCAGAAATACATTCTTACACTACCCCCCCAAATACATTCTTACACCACCCCCCAAATGCATTCTTACACTACCCCCAAATGCATTCTTACACTACCCCCCAAATACATTCTTACACTACCCCCAAATGCATTCTTACACTACCCCCCAAATACATTCTTACACTACCCCCCAAAATACATTCTTACTCTACCCCCCAAATACATTCTTACACTACCCTCCAAATACATTCTTACACTACCCCACAAATACATTCTTACACTACCCAGAAATACATTCTTACACTACCCCCAAATACATTCTTACACTACCCAGAAATACATTCTTACACTACCCCCCAAATACATTCTTACACTACCCCCCAAATACATTCTTACACTACCCCCCAAATACATTCTTACACTACCCAGAAATACATTCTTACACCACCCCCCAAATACATTCTTACACCACCCTCCAAATGCATTCTTACACTACCCCCCAAATGCATTCTTACACTACCCCCCAAATACATTCGTACACTACCCAGAAATACATTCTTACACTACCCCCCCAAATATATTCTTACATTACCCCCCAAATACATTCTTACACTACCCCCCAAATACATTCTTACACTACCCCCCAAATACATTCTTACACTACCCCCAAATACATTCTTACACCACCCCCCAAATACATTCTTACACTACCCCCCAAAATATATTCTTACATTACCCCCCCAAATACATTCTTACACTATCCCCCAAATACATTCTTACACTACCCCCCAAATACATTCTTACACTAACCCCCCCAAATATATTCTTACATTACCCCCCCCCCCCCAAACACATTACCTTGGGGATGGTCTCTCATGCCAGTGCGTGCCGGAAGCTGGGCCCAGAGAGATGCCAGAAAGAGGCTCTGCGTGGGGCAGTGAGGGAGACTCTCCCACAGCCACAGGGCCTGGGATACTTGTCCCAGTTCTCCCTCACTGTCGGCGGCCCTGCTTGTATGTTTTAGAATATACCTTTGATCAGGGCCGCCAACAGAAATCGTGGGGCCCAGGCCAAACATTTTAAGCAGCCCCCCCCCCCGTGTCAGCGGTATTGTGAGCTGCCCCCCTCCCCATTTCACACCTCATGAGCCCCCTCTCTTTTCCCCCCTCTTCCCATGTATTTCTCTCCCTGAGGGTTTAAAAGGCAGGAAGTAGCCAGCACAAACTGAGCTAGTTTTCCCCAGGAGGGTAGAGAGGCATTTCCCAGCTAAGAAGGCTGTTCTGATTCCCCAGCCCTGCAAGAAGCTCTGCTGCTGGGACCAGCTGCGACCCCAACCCAGGATAAAGACTGCTATGAGCTGGATACAGCCTGCTCCCCGGAACCGGCGTTCCTGATTGCTGTTGGAGCCACAATTACAGATATAGCCCTGATACAGTAGGTTTGGGCTATTATTCTGTCCTCATCCTGTGCAGTAATACCTAGTAAGGGCAGGTTTGCCAGGAATAATCATGGGTTTTCCCCACACATGCTGTGTAGTGAGTCAGTGAAGGTAGTGTCATCAGTCTCTGTGTCCAATTAGAGACACAGGGGTGGTGTTTACTGGAGCTACTTACTGCATAGCACTTCCTGATTTAGCCAGTTCCTCTCCCCTCTTGAGAGAGGATAGTCTACCCAAGCAAGCTGCCAGGGCTCTTGCAGGTTTGTGGCCCTCCCTCTGGGAGAGGTGGGAGACTATTCCCCTTACTCCACCAGGGTGTAAGGGAAGAGCACGGACAGCTTCTAGGGCCCTGACTAGGAGTGTTGTCTAGGTACATCCTTTGGTGACGGCCTGCCGATGTGCTGCTAAGCACCTTGCTGCAAGATGGTCAGTCTGCCATGTATTGGAGAAATAAAATCATCCTGATTCACTATACTTCTCGTCTGAGACTGGAATCTATCAGGGGGAAGCGGGAGAGAGAGTTTCTCATGCAGAGGTCCTCCCCACCCTGGGGCTGCATGAGATGGAGGCGCTGCACCAGTTGTAAGTAGAAGTCAGTGTTCACCCCAAAAGCCTGTCCTGTCCATCCCCTATACCATCATGTGGGAGACTCAGGGCCCCCTGTTGCCAGCAGGTTTGTACCACACTAAGACATGTAGCCAGAGCAGTATTTCCCCTATGAGACCCTATGTGAGATTTGGTGGGGGAAAGAGGGTTACACAGATAAGAGACTTTCTGATTTTGAACTTTGAATACATAGTATATGTTTTGGGTGGATAACCAGATTAGCTGGCTGCCCTGTTAGAAAGTGTCACAGTGAAGTCTAGTTAGTTCCTCTAATGGGAATAGGTGTTTATTTTATTTTTTTGTTTGCTTAAAGGGACAGTGCACCTGATGTTTATTTGTTTTGTGGCTATAAACCACTACAGTTAAGCTTTACATAGTGTCTTAATGTCTTACTGACCCTTTACTGACCCTGTCCCGAGGCCGTCCTGCCACAATATAAATATATACTGAAACGACACTAGATGGTGCTCTAATACTCTAAAAATGTGCAAATAATCATACAATCATATACAGTGTGTTAATATGGTGCAAAGTGACAAATAAAATAAATAAATCACGTGCAATAAGAAAGGTAAAATCACTCAACCCTTAGAAGGACTGTTTCATGGTCCAAACGAAAATGGGCATAGAAGAACCAGGGGAGCGATGATGAACCTTAAAAAGAATAAAGACTACATAGTGCAATATTGTCTAAACAAAACAAAAGCCTTCTACATATTTTGTTTTGTTTAGACAATATTGCACTATGTAGTCTTTACTCTTTTTAAGGTTCATCATCGCTCCCCTGGTTCTTCTATGACAATATATATATATATATATATATATATATATATATATATATATATATATATTTATATTGTCATAGAAGAACCAGGGGAGCGATGATGAACCTTAAAAAGAGTAAAGACTACATATATATATATATATAGGGAAAAAGAGAGGAGAGAGCGCACGCCCATAGCGTAAAATAGTAAATTTAGTAAATTTAATGAGGGGAAGGGGAGGAGGGGGTAAAAAATGTACTTACAAAAGTACAATAAAAACAAGCATTGCGTGATTCATAATCACCACCATCCGGTTAATACTACATCATCATCAACCGCGGGTGTGAATGCAACATGAATGCGGTATAAATGCGGTCAGAATGTGGCATGAACGTGATGAAGTGCAGTGACATTGGGAAAAAAATCCCGAAAAAATTCGGAGATGTTGGAGAATAAAAGGGGCCGCTAATCTACATGACTATGTTTCCAAAGCCTTCCAAATAATTCAAAGATGGGAAACCCGGGCATATTTCTGCAGCTCCTGTACACGACTGCTCACCATTATTTGAAAATGTACAGTGGCGGCCGATCTAAGTCTAAGTCGGCTAGATCCGCGGCTTTCAGATTATCCCGGTTAGGTGCGCTTTTTTGTCGTTTTCACCCGGAGTGAACTGCGTTATTTTCGCGCTCGTGATATTAGCATTTTATTCTCGCTGTCTGCAATACTGCAATGCCGTGTAAAAACTCAGGGGGGCTTTTGCGAGCTGTTGTCTTGGAAGTCTAATACCTTCGCGGTTCAACCTACGTCAGTACACAGTCTGTGTGTGCCCGCGCAGTAATTGTAAATTTGCATATTTAAAGTATACTGCTGCGGCACAGTTTATTCGAGCATTTGCCCGTTCTGTGCCGCAGCAGTAGCCTGGCGCGCGCCCGAGTGTGACGGGCGCGCGCCGAAGCAGCAGAAGAGCGCCCTCCGATCGGGGCGCTCTCCCTACCGCTGCCGGGTCCGCTGGGTCCCCCGGAACCCCCTGCCGCTGTCCCGCGATCGCGGGACACCAGGGCTCCCTCGGGGAGCCCCTGGACACGCGTGCAGGGGGCGCACGCTCCCGATGACGCGTGACCGCGCGTCTATGACGCGCGGCACGCCGAGGGGCGGCCACTAGCAAGCCGGGAGATTTCCCGGCTTGCGGTACCGACCACACTTCAATAAAGTGTGTCGGTAGTGTACATGCATTTGCAGTGCTGTGCTGCTGTACAGTATGTCTCATTTGAAAATTGTTGAAACGCATAGGCGTGTACAGTACTGTAACAGTGTCACATTTCTGCATATACAGCGCTCTCCCCTCGCTCAGGATAATTTACTGCACTGCAGGGTATTTCGACTTCTTATCTTCTGTGCAATGCAATACATCTCTCCCACACCATTCCTTTGAACGTGTGTCTGGTTTCAATCACATTCCTGCTTGACAGCAGGAATTTACTGCGCATGCGCCTGTAACTTCGCCCACCACTGCTTGCTTGCCTAAGCGAGTGACAAAAAAAAATTTAAAATTTTTTTTTATTGTAATTTTTTTATTTTAATTTTCTTCACAAGCCTGCAAAAACCATCTTACTGTATTACGATATTCAATCTGTGCTGTAGCTTTTGACTGCGACCCTGTGCATTTGACTGCACATGGTTGATTTGTGTGCTTTAGACGTAATGTTTTTGGGGGTGTATTATTATGATGAACTGCCTTTTGAAATTAAAGTATGTCTTTAGCTTTGAACTTCATGCAGCTGTACCTGTAGCCCCCTCCCCCACGAACGCTAGCTCAAGGATTTGAAATTCCACGGAGTCGTTAATTTTCTGAATCTTGCCATTGTGTTCTTAATCCATCCATAGCCGAGCTACAAAGCCTCAGTGCGCCTGCGTGTAATCCTTTTTGAGATGGGAGCTGCTTACTGCGCATGAGTCACCCAACCCCCCCCTCTCCACAGAGTCGTTAATTTTCTGAATCTTGCCATTGTGTTCTTAATCTGTCCATAGCCGAGCTACAAAGCCTCACTGCGCCTGCGTGTAATTCTCTTTGAGATGGGAATTTTGAGGCTTTGTTTATGGCAACGCTTTGGAAAATCCCTTCTCGAATTTGATTTGCACAGAGCATCACCTCTCTATGCGCCTTTGTGTAATCCTCTTTCGGATGGGAGCTAGTTTATTCCTGCTCATGCGCCTGTAACTTTTAACTGTTATTTTATCCACAAGCCTGCAAAAACAATCTTGATATTACGATATTAAATCTGTGCGTTTGCCTGTACATGGTTGATTTGTGTGCTTTTTATGTACTGTATTTGGGGGGTGTAGGGATCAAATTACAGTATTATGATGAACTGCCTTTTGAAATTACTGTACTCTACAGTACAGTACAGTATGTTATTTCTTTGAACTGCTGCACGACTAATCCTTCATCCCTCCCCCACGCACACACAAACTCTTATCGACAGACACCTCCACAGAGTCATTAATTTTCTGAAGCTAGTTAGTCATTGTGTTTTTAATCCGTCCCTAGCCGATCGTCAATCGCCTCACTGCGCCTGCATGTACTCTAATCCTTTGAGATGGGAGCTTGCTGCTTACTGCGCATGAGTCACCCAACCCCCTCTCTCCACAGAGTCGTTAATTTTCTGAAGTTAGTTAATCATTGTGTTTTTAATCCGTCCCTAGCCGAGCGTCAATCGCCTCACTTCGCCTGCGTGTACTCTAATCCTTTTAGAGATGGGAGCTTGCTGCTTACTGCGCATGACTCACCCAACCCCCTCTCTCCACAGAGCTGTTAATTTTCTGAATATTGCCATTGTGTAATCCTCTTGGAGATGGGAGCTAGCTGATTACTGCACATGACTCACCCCACACCCCCCCCCCAACCCTTTGAGGCTTAGTTTACGGTAACACTTTGGAAAATCCCTTCTCGATTTTGAAATGTAAATCTGATTTGTACAGCATTCTGAGAATTGAGAGTTAAAAAAACATTAACTGATTCATGTTGTTTTGTCGTTCATTCTTATTCATTGGTGTACTGAAGGGGTGGGGGGGGGGGGGTTGTGGTTGTCAATGATTATGATTAGCAGGAATGTGAATAAATATTCATTTTATTTTATCAGGAACCAAAAAATACAAATATAAAAATAATCATGAATAATACATAATGTTGTCTTTATTAAGTTCTTCTGGCAGATTGAAATTGGATAAACATTTAGAAAACATTTGTAAAACATGGGGAAACATGAATAATGCACTTTTATAAGAATATTATTTAATAATATATACTGTAATGTATAATATATATTTATATATATATATATATATATATATATATATATATAGTAATATTATTTTTTCCGTCTTTATCTTGTTTCTCATTCTGTGTACAGTACAGTAGTTCATTGAGAGAAGAGAGGTTTTGTGTACATCATTACTGCTGTTTATATACTGTACATTTGACTGTACAAGTAGATTAGACTAGACACAACACCCCACCTCCCCCCAGGCCACCCTTTTTCCTGAAACGACAAGAAAACAAAAAATTAGTGCAGTTATGTGCGTACTGTATTATGGCATTGTGTGATGTGTAGTACTACTGTACATGGCTGGTGCTGCTTTCTCTGGGAAAAAAATTGAGCAGTTAGTAGGCAGTTACTGTAGTACTGTCAAACGAGTCTACTGTATACTGGAACTACGGTATACTCTGACTACTGTTAAATACTACTGTATGTACTGTAACCTGATGGCTGGTGCTGCTCTCTCTGTAAAGAAAAAACTGTAACTACTGTATACTCTGACTATTGGGAAAGAAAAAATCTGTGCCATACTTACCTGTATCATACTGTACTTATAATACTACAGCACAGTACTACTTTCCTGATGCTTGCCCATTACGCGCGATGACAATGGGCAACACAGTGGCAATATGGTCTATATATTTATTGCAGCGTTCCACGGTGAGTACATCGTTCCAAAAACTCATTATGTCTTTCAACAACTCGTCCTTTTTGGAGGGTTTCGCCACTTTCCGGATATGGTCCTTCAGCTGATGCCAGACCATTTCGATCTGATTGAAGTCTGGCGATCTGTCATTGGAAAAAAAGGACAATTAGTTTAAGAGATACAGTACACAGTAAAAACAGTGGGAAAAAAAATGAGACACGGTCTACTGCACTTACTCCGCTGGCGTCTTCACCCAGTTGATACCGCGCTCAAGGATATGCGCTGTTGACGCGGTGTGCTTCGGATCGTTGTCCTGGCAGAAGCGGTGACCATTGGGGAACTCGCGTGTGATGTATTGCACTCTCAGGGACAATGTTGTCTTGGAAGAAAGCTTTATTCATGATTCCTATAGCAAGAAAAGTAAAGTGCTCAAAAAACTGCACAATAGTACAGTACAGTGCATACAGTAAGGCTACACTAGTAAAGTACAGTGCATAAGGCTACATTATATTTCATATATTTTACCTTCAAAGATGACAATGCATCCCGGTCCACGCCTAGAGATAGCCCCCCACACATGCAGCTTCACTGGGTGTTTTGGCCGTGGCTTCAAAGATATGCTGCCTTTTTTGTGGAACGCAAAGCTTGCAAATCTCTCCAGCGACACAGTAGACTCGTCAGTGAAGATGCAATCCTGGAAAGTTTCTCCGCTGTCGATCCATGCCTGGGCCACTCTTTTGATTTTGTTTGCGTCCCTTATCATGGGGTACGCTCTGTAATGACAAGGAATAAATAATTTTAGCGGTACAGTACAGTTTCCTAAACAACACTTTTACCTCCTGTACTGTCCAGTACTAACCTCACACGTCCATATTTCCATCCAATGCTGCGTCTCGTCTTCTTTATGCTGGTCTCGGATACAGCGAGATTGTGATTTTCCTGCAGAGTGTATTTGACCCTTAATGCACTCCTCTCATCATTCTCCTCACTTATTTTGTCCACCAGAAGAGTTGTCTCCCTACAATGTAAAGAAAAACATTCCAGTAAGTAAAAATATTAGAGACAGTAGATCAACAGGATACAATATATTGTTCTGTTAATATGCAGCAATATAAAACTGTTGTAATATAAATATACAAAATATATATACTGTTGTAATAGAAATATAAATATACAAAATATATACAGTACACTGTTGTAATATAAATATACAAAATATATACAGTATACTGTTGTAATATAAATATAAATATACAAAATATACTGTTGTAATATAAATATATAAAATATATATACTGTTGTAATATAAATATAAATATACAAAATATATATACTGTTGTAATATAAATATACAAAATATATATACTGTTGTAATATAAATATAAATATACAAAATATATATACTGTTGTAATATAAATATAAATTTACAAAATATATATACTGTTGTAATATAAATATAAAATATATATATACTGTTGTAATATAAATCTACAGAAATAACAAAAATATTAGATACAGTACTGTAGATGTACAGTACATTTTTGGATCTAATTTTTTTTAAAGTGTTATAAATATACTTACGCGTTAGTTACCCTTGGTGCCCTTTTGCGTTCTCTGTTTTTTCCGTGTGTATGATAGCTCACGGTGGTTGCTGGCACAACGAGGCCAGAAGTAGCTAACTAGCGTTGGATAGCAGCAATTCGGTGTCCGCTCGTGTACATCTCCTTAATTCGCATGCTGAGATCCTTGGAAATCTTTTTAACAACCATTGCTGCGAGTAGAAAGAAATACAAACACAACAATGTATATTCGATGTTTAGTCGATGTGTATTCAATGTGCAGTGAATCCACAAAATGGATGGTGTATTTATACGGAAATGACTCACATTAGAGTACGCCCACTTTCAACACCTGTACCTCGCTGCCATGCATAAAAGGTTACACACTTTGCATAGCCCACCACTCGATGATCTTTATCTGAACTTGCCCTTGTCCAGATACTGCATTGTGCCATCTGCATCCATGGAGCAACCCCGATTCTACGGACGCAGGAACCCACTCTCCTCTGCCGTGCCATCAGGCAGAAAAAGTGAAAGGCGGTTGCCGTTTCCACGCCAAAGCAAAAGCGACAGGCGAAGGCCAATAAAGAAAACTTTCTGCTGACCCCAAAGGCTAAGGGTTTTCATAGACGTCAGCCTTATTATGTCAAGAAGATATACGGTGATGTACTCTCGATGCAAAACGATTGGCAGCCAACCCATCGAACCCGCAGACCACTTCCTCCCATACGCTTTGACGACTCTGCCGCCGCTGTCCTGGAAATCTTCAGCCCTTCTTCTCCACTCCTCGTCCTTGACGCTGCCGCCGCCCTCACGGAAACCCACAGGCCATCTTCTCCGGTTCTATCTGACGACGCTGCCGCCTCTGAAATCCACGGGTCATTTTCTCCTTTGCTCTTAGACGACTCTGCTTCTCGCCCGGAAATCCAAAGGTCACTTTCTCCATCCCTCTTCGACTACGCTGCCGCTTCTCCTCTACCGGATATCCACAGGTCACCTCCTCCACCCTTCTTCGACGTCGCTGCCGCGTCTCTCCATGGAACCCCCATCTCATCCTCCGTTGCACCCATCCACCCAGATGTCCACACGCCATGCACAAGAAGCAACTCGTTAGACCGGATGCTGAATGGGATAAGTGTGGATCTCCCCGGGAACTCTATCATGCTAGCGAAGATAGATTTGCTTCTGGAGACCATGTTAAATGTGGAGCAACGGATGCTACATATGGATCAACGGATGATACATATGGATCAACGGATGCTAGATATGGATCAACGGATGGATCGACGGATGGAGAAGATAGAGGCTGACATAGCGGGTATACATCGTTTGCTCAGTGTTAATGCCCCTGTTTCCCCGACTCCGGAGCAGGGGGGTGACATGGATGTGATGAATGGGAGCATCGACCCCCTTCCATCAGCAAGCGCAACCCCTCCACCAGAAGATGTAGTGTACATGTATGCCGTTGAGGAGGACATGACAACCCCGTCAAGACCACGCCAGGAGACAACACGGCGACCAAGACCGGAGGAAAGCTTCCTCCCAGACAACCTACCATCGCCCGTCGCCTCAAGCATACCCGCTCGCAGAAGACCTACATTCGCTCGCATCGATACGGTGCTCGACATCACCCTGTGCGATCTGCCACCGACGCTCAGGGAGAAGTATAGGGTGATGAGTGCTGGTGCACCCCACAAGTATGCCTTGTTACTTTTTAAGCACCATGTTCCCTACTCGTTGTACTGCGACTGGGCCTTCAGAGTGAACTACGACGGAAATCGCGTAAAAAAGGCGCTTCCTGCCAATTTAAGAAAGAACATTTGGGATGAAATGCAGCGCTTTTATCCAATTACAGATCCTGTAATGAAAGGTGTTCGAGACTGCATTAATAGCGTTTTGCGCCATGCAAGGAATCGGCCATGTACGGACAATGTGGTGGACTTTATGGTTTCATCACGGGAACTGTAAGACCATACTGTTGTGCTGAACTGTATTTAACTTACTGTTTTAACTTGCTGTACACACACACAGGACCTGCACAATTCCAGTCCCCGAGGGCCGCTGTCACGGGAGACTCCTGTGGCGGGTAGGATCTCGGTGGCCGGAACAGCAGGAGCGTAGTAGGGGTCACAAGCAGAGATCAGAGGCAGGCGGCAGATAGCGAAGTCAGGTAACAAGCAGAGGTCGGCAACGAGGAGACTGGAACAGGGCAGGCGGGGCAGGACAGGTCCGGGAGCAGGGACTGAGAACGGGGAGCAGGGAATGAGAACGGGGAGCAGGGAATGAGACCGGGAAGCAGGGACTGAGACCGTGGAGCAGGGACTGAGACCGGGGAGCAAGGAACAAACAGGGACAAGCCAGATTACCAGCAAGGGCCTTTACTAAGAACAGAATCAAATACAGACAAGTACAGGAACAGATCAGTATCAGAGACAGAGGCATGTGCATAGGAGTCTGACTTGAAACAAAGGCAAGGGAAACAGACAGGAAACCGAACTATAAAACAGAGAGAGGAGCAACAAGAAGACAGACAGACAGAGAGGAACCCAGAGCAAACAGAAGGCAGCAGCACACCCAGTGGACAAAGAAGCTATGGCTAGGCAGGAGGTCTAGGCGACCCTGACAGCCGCAAACAGGCACGGTTTTTAAGGTTGCAGACCATCCCACTGTATATGTTTTGACTTTAATAAAGGAGATGTTGGGTTTTGTATATTTAATGAATAAAGAATTTGTTTTTAAAACATGTGACTGTAAACCATACTGACTGACTGTAAAAGTTTTTACTTTCTATACATAAATGTTTTCACTACTGTAGCAGTAAAACATACACCTGTTGATGTTTTGAATTGCTGTGCACTTAAAATGTTTCTACATTGTACAGTATTTGTAAATAAATGTTTTTGTACTTACTCCACCAATAAAAGAACATGTTTATTTGTTTTACATTGTTCCATTGGCTCCTTTGCTACTGTAACAAAATACAGTGTTTCTAGAATGTCGAGGCATACTGCACTGTATACTGTAGGCATGCTCAGTATGAGAGTATTAAAAAAAATAGAAGACACATACTGTACTGTATGTACTGGCACTGTATTGAAGACACATACTGTATGTACAGTACTGTAATACATGTAGAATAAATGCATAGTTTTTATTTTTTCGGGTTTATTACACAGTATACTGTATATAAAAAAGTATTGTGTACTGTACGGCCAGAAAACATCAGCATACTGTTTCAAGTACAGTATTTTATCCTAATCAATAACAACGGCCACTAAACTGTTGACTTCGGTAAGTGGCATTTTAAATCCGATTCAAGAGAGTACAGGGAAAACGGCGGTGCATCTGCTGCTGCTGCTGCTGAAGATTGGAAACCACAAACTGCAAACCACAAAATATCCTAGGTGCAAAAATTTATTTTAGGGCATAGTAACAGCCAAAAAGAACACTCTGACGCGTTTCCCGTGGTATCCCACGCTTTATCAAAGAGTAAAATCACTTACAACGATCACATACTTAAATACCCACAATTCCCTCTCCTCTCCTATGACACTGTGTAATTTGGGCCAATCGGAAGCGTGGGAGGCGTCACTCCCCTCTAGCTGGTGTAAGGCACATTAGCCTGAAGCAAACCCAGCTGTGCTTCACAGTGCAATTGCATGGGAGGTGAATGTATCCTCCCCTTGATCACGCGACGGCCCTTCTGGCCAATCATAGGCCTTAAAAAACGGGACGTCCTGAATGTAAACAAAGACTGACTGACAGCTTTATCCAAGAAAAGGAAATGGTGGGTATACTCCTAAGAACAAATAACATTAGGATCATCGCTCAAGACACATTAAATCAGTATGTCTAGCACTGTTCAACACTGCAATATATAAAGGAACAATGATCCATATAATGAAGTAAGACAATTAAAAAACCACTATCAACACTATAGTGGAGTAATACATAAAAACACACAAATTGCTGTGTATTACCCTCACAGTACACAAAGAAAATATATACAGTTAGAACCTAAGTTAGGAATAATTGCCACATATGCATGATATCTAGATCATGCTAAATCTTTCTAGTTAAACATAATGATATTCAAAATGACATTGTAGTTTAACAGGATAGGGTCCTATGGACTATATGGTTACAAGAAGATCAAAAATGATTGTACCATCAAACACGGATATAGGTGCAGTACAATTTACAAGTTTAAGCTAAGATAAGGAATTAATTTCAATAAATTTGTATTCTTGAAATAAGGACACTTAGTCTTGAATATCATTTGATTAAAATAATCAATTTGATAAACTCATTATACCGTGGTGTAACTTTCAATATTAGGTATAATTGGATCAAACAATATTGCACGTATTCCAAACTTGTGTCTTTTATAATCACAGACTCTTTACTTAAGTAATTATTTTACCCTCTTTATAAAAAGTGCTGCAGTTCCCAGTCTACATTGAGCCCTTGAGGGGTCCTGGTATTAAATTGAAACATCCAATAAATCTCACGTTTATTTAAGATGTTTAGCCTGTCACCCCCTCTTTTTAACATTTCTACATACTCAATTGCCATGAATTTGAAATTTAATAGCCCGCCCTGGGGACATTCTACAAAATGTCTTGACACTGGATGTTGTATGTCTTTGATTCTGATGAACCTCACGTGTTCCATTATTCGCTGTTTTAATGGTCTTATTGTCCTGCCAATGTATCCCTTAGAGCATTTACACCAAATATAATAAACTACAAATTGTGTATTGCAATTTATGAAAGTACTGATGTCATAGGGTCAGCATACTGTTTCAGGTATTTTATCCTAATCAATAACAACGGCCATTAAACTGTAGACTCCGGTACGTGGCTTTTAAAATCCGATTCAGCAATTTGCAGGCATTGTTACACAAAGCGATATTATCCATCGAAATTCCTCCATTAGCCGTTTTCTTTTCTGAGGAAAAACAAAAAGAAAAGTTTTACTGTAATGGTCAGCCCCCTAAAGAAGTTCCCAGCCAGTCCCACCAATAATTTTCTCGGGGGGCGTCTCCTGTTCACATGCGCATGCGCCTACCATCGATGTAATGACACTGTGGCAGGACGGCCTGTAGCCGAGGTCGGGGAACAGTCCACACGTATAGTTTCAGGATAAATAAAAACGTTCAGTGGCTTTATTTCTCCACAGTAACATAACATGCGGGTACACTGTCCCTTTAACAAAATAAATCCTGCTCCACTTTGGGAGAAAAACTGACTAATAACACAGCAGACCTATCTAGCAGGCTGGCTGGCTAAACCAGAACCAAACCATAAGGGTACTTTAAGCAGTCAGTAACCAAATGAATAATCCTTACTTTAGTTGAAGTAGTCTTTGGTGAAATCCCTCTGGCTAAGGGCTCACGCAGCAGTGTGCTTCTCTCTCTCTCTTTCTCTCTCTCTCTCTGGCAGCTACTGCCAGTCACATGATCCATATCTACCTTGCTGGCTCTCAGGTGTCAGTTAAAGAGTTCTGATTTCCTAACTTCCACCTGAGTTAACCCTTATGAGTGCTGGATGAAGCACTCAGACATATGTCTCCCAGGCGTAACTGATAGGAGTTGACTTCACTCTGTCACATACCTCCCCTGTTTATGTGTGGCTAGTGTCCCACACGGCTGAAGCCCGACCCTCCACTCCTTCCCTTGACAAAAAAACAGCATTTCCATGGTCCTTTCCAGGTCTATGCTGAATATCAAAAGAGAAGGGTTGGAGGGCAATATACCACCTGGTCAACCTTGGATTTGTGTCCTTCATGGTGTTTAACCACTTCAAGGGCGCATGGTCAGTGACCAGGGTGAAGTGTACTCCGGTGACATAATGTCTCAAGGCCTCAATTGCCCATTTTACAGCGAGGCACTCCTTCTCAATAACGGAATACCTCACTTCCCTTGGGTACAGCTTCCGGCTGATGAACAGTATGGGGTGTTCAACACCATCAAATTGCTGAGACAGCACTGCTCCCAGTCCTACCTCTGAGGCATCCGTCTGGATGATGAAGGGCTCTTTAAAATCTGGGCTCCGAAGAGCGGGGCCCTCTGACAGGCACTTTTTTAGCATGTCAAAGGCGTCTTGGCACTCCCAAGACCATTTAACTTGGGTCGGGCACTCTTTTTTGTCAGATCTGTTAAGGGTGCAGATATTTCCAAAAAATTGGGGATAAACCGCCGGTAATACCCTGCTAACCCCAAAAGGGAGCGGACCTGTGTCTTTGTCTGTGGAGTGGGGACTTCCTTTATGGCGGCCACCTTGCTAGCTAGTGGCCTTACTATCCCTCCCCCAACGGCATAGCCCAAGTACTTTGTAGTGGATTTACCCAGGGCACATTTTTTTGGATTTGCAGTGAGCCCTGCTTCTCTTAAGGACGTTAGGACTGCCCTTAACCTTTTTATATGAGACTGCCAGTGTCTGCTATAGATGTCATCCAATTAGGCCGCGGCATATGCCCTATGGGGTCGTAGTACCTTGTCCATTAACCTTTGGAACGTGGCTGGAGCCCCATTTAACCCAAATGGCATAGTGACGAATTGGTATAAACCGAGAGGGGTGGCGAAGGCAGTTTTGCATTTGGATTCTTCCGCTAGAGGTATCTGCCAATATCCTTTCGTGAGATCTAGGGTGGAGATATACTCTGCTTTACCAAGCGAATCAAGCAATTCATCCACCCTAGGCATTGGATATGCATCAAATCTGGATACAGCATTTACCTTTCGCAGATCCACGCAAAACCTCACCTTCCCATCTGGTTTAGGGACCAACACGATAGGGCTACACCATTCACTGTGGGACTCCTCGATCACGCCCAATTCCAACATGTCTATTATCTCCCTCTCTACCAGGTCTTTTTCGGCCCTCTGGCAATCTATAGGGACGGGACCGTACTTTTACGCCAGGTTCTGTCTCAATCCTATGGGACACTAAATCAGTCTGCCCTGGCAACTCAGAAAAACATCTGGGAACTGGTCACATACATCAAGTAGGTCTGACCTTTGTTCCGTTGTTAACTGCTCTCCCATGGGAACCTGATGGTCAGTGTACGTACTACCCTTTGGAAGCTTTGGACCCAAATCCGTCTCTCCTTCCCGAGGGTGAATGAACAGCGATCTCATCGTTTTCCAGGGTTTCAGGAGGTTCACGTGGTAGATTTGTTTACCCTTCCTGGACCCTGGTTGAGAGATCTCATAGTTCACCTCCCCGGTGCGGCGGAGAACTTGGAAAGGACCCTGCCACTTCGCAAGGAGTTTACTCTCTGATGTCGGTAGTAGTAGCATCACTTGGTCCCCAGGTTGGAAGACCCTCAAGCGAGCATTTTGGTTGTACTGCCTCTCTTGACGTTCTTGAGCAGATTTGAGGTTTTCCTTCACAAACCGACCTATCATGTCTAGGCGGTTTCTAAGGTCTATGACATACTGAAGGGCATTCTTGGAGGGGGAGGGCTCCTCCTCCCAGGATTCCTTCAGTAGGTCGAGAATATCCCAAGGTTGGCGTCCATATAGGAGCTCAAACGGGGAGAAGCCTGTGGATGATTGGGGAACTTCTCGTACCGCAAACAACAGGAAAGGGAGAAGTTCATCCCAAGCTCGCTTTTCAGTGTCCACAAACTTCCTAAGCATAGTTTTTAAAGTACGGTTAAACCTGTCTACCAATCCATCAGTCTGAGGATGGTAGACCGAGGTCCGGACGGATTTTACCTCCAATAACTTCAGGACATCCTGCATTAACTTTGCCATGAAATTTGTTCCCTGGTCAGTTAACATTACTTGGGGAAGTCCTACCCTAGAAAACAGTTCTAACAGCCTGTGAGCAACCTGTTTAGCAGTGGCTGATCTCAGAGGGAAGGCCTCAGGATACCTGGAGGCATAATCAACAACAACGAGTATAAATTTATGTCCCTTCGCAGAGGGTTCTAAAGGTCCGACCAGATCTACCCCAATTCTCTCGAATGGGACGGCTACCAAGGGCAGAGGAACCAAAGGAGCCGGCTTCTGTCCTTTTGGCTAGTTAACTGGCATTCAGGACATGTCTCACATAGTTTCATGATGTCACCATGTATGCCTGGCCAGTAAAACCGGGACAAGATGCGGTCCGTGGTCTTATCTCTGCCCAAATGACCACCCCATGGGAGAGTATGAGCTAGGGTAAACACTGTTTTAATCAACCCTTTAGGGACTAGCATCTGTCGGATGACCTCCCCTGTTTGTGTAACCTTATTCACACGATATAGTATGTCATTCAACAGTTCAAAATGTGGAAACACTTTTACACCTTGTTCATCTATTATCTTTTTGTTGACCTGTACCACCTTCTCATATTGTCTAGCCAGAGCTGGGTCCTCCCTCTGCCTCTGACGGAAGTCAGGAAGATCCAGGTCTGGCAACACTCCCGTATCTATCTGTTCCCCACCCTGGTCATCCCCGGCCATGACCTGCAGTCCTTTGGGCTGACTAATGTTACCAAAAGTCCCAGCCTTTCTTAACCAGTCCTCTTTTTCCGCACGTCTCTGTTTACGTGTCTTTGGGACATGGTGTCTACGGGGGAAAATCTCTGGGGAAAAAGGGAACAAGTCTCCGGGATTCTATGGTACCAGAGAAGTAGGCTCCGTAGGAGCAGGGGCCAACAATGTTTCGAGGTAGGGCCAGTCTCGGCCAAGTAGAACAGGAGCAGGTAGCCAGTGAGCAACTCCCACTAGTAGGCTAGCCTCTTGATCCTGGATACGCAGTGTAACGTTCGCCGTCGGGTATCTCTTTGTATCCCCATGGATACACTCGATATTCCAAGGAGAGTCATAAGATAGTCTATTGCTTGGAATTAGGCCCTCTAGGATCAGGGTTTTTCCAGAGCCCGAGTCCAGCATGGCGTTTACTTTTGTCCCCTCCAGAGATGCTGGGACTAACCACGGATTGTGGTCCCCTCGGAGACAAGCTGTGGCAGTGGTTCTGCCATATGAACAGTCCATCTCCTGAGTCCGCAAACTCGGTCGTCCGCGGAAGCTCTCGATGGGGCTCGGTGTTTGGACCTCTCCGCTGTTGGATGGGGTCCTCCCTTCTGGTTGGTGGGGTTATCTTCTCCACCGGGTGGGTGACAGGAGTCCAGGTTCTCGGGGAATACTGTGGGTGGCGGCCTCCCTTGAGTGATCCAGTGGCCTCGGACCCAGGATGGGCGTCTCTGCGGGAGTTTGTACCAGGAACCCTCCGAGATGGGAAAGGGTCTTCCGATCGGGTTGACTGGATCTCCCGAGCTGGCGGGTTGTAGACCCCTCGATAGTCTGCTCTCCTGCCTCTAGTATCACCGGAAGCAACTGGTGTTTGCACCGGCCGTTCCCAGCTATCCTGTTGGGTGTCGTCGCCCAGGAAGTTTTCCACCAAGCGGACCGCAGAATCCAGGGAAAATGCAGCGTGTCTTTTTACCCAGGATCGGGAGGAGGGGGGCAGTATCTGTATGAACTGCTCGAGCACAAACTGTTCAAGGATCTCTGCCTTGTCATGTTTTCCCGGTTGTATCCACCTGGTACATAAGTCTACTAAGCGGTGGGCTACGACCCGGGGTCTGTCTCGGTTTGTATATTTGACTGTCCGGAACCACTGTCGGTAGGTCTCTGGCATGAGGCCTAGGCGATCCAGAATAGCAGCCTTTAGTTTCTGATAGTCCATGGCCTCGTCCGCTGGAAGAGCCTGGTAGGCTGCCTGAGCTTCGCCTAAGAGGAGTGGAGCCAGAGTCGTTACCCAGCGATCAACTGTCCAGGCATGGGCCGTGGCTACCATTTCAAAAGTGAGGAGAATGCCTCTGGGTCTTTGTTTGGCTTCATTTTAGGCAGCATCACCGGTGGGTTATTTGGAATCCCTGGTCTGCCTGGGGTTGGGCCTTCGACCAGCAGTTGGAGTAGCTTTTCCTCTCGCCGGGCCTGTTGCTCATCTTGCTGGGCTTGTCGCTCAGCTTGCTGGGCTTGTCACTCATCTTGCTGGGCTTGTCGCTCTGCTTGCTTCTCTGCTAGCTGGAGCTGTTGCTCAAGGAACTGAGAAAAAAATTTCTCCATTTTTTCCATTTTTTTTTTGTGTGTGGCCCTTCAGATACAGGGGCCGTCCGACATCCCACTTCTGACACCACCTGTGGCAGGACGGCCTGTAGCCGAGGTCAGGGAACAGTCCACATGTATAGTTTCAAGATAAATAAAAACGTTCAGTGGCTTTATTTCTCCACAGTAACATAACATGCGGGTACACTGTCCCTTTAACAAAATAAATCCTGCTCCACTTTGGGAGAAAAACTGACTAATAACACAGCAGACCTATCTAGCAGGCTGGCTGGCTAAACCAGAACCAAACCATAAGGGTACTTTAAGCAGTCAGTAACCAAATGAATAATCCTTACTTTAGTTGAAGTAGTCTTTGGTGAAATCCCTCTGGCTAAGGGCTCACGCAGCAGTGTGCTTCTCTCTCTCTCTCTCTCTCTGGCAGCTACTGCCAGTCACATGATCCTTATCTACCTTGCTGGCTCTCCGGTGTCAGCTAAAGAGTTCTGATTTCCTAACTTCCACCTGAGTTAACCCTTATGAGTGCTGGATGAAGCACTCAGACATATCTCCCAGGCGTAACTGATAGGAGTTGACTTCACTCTGTCACAGACACGCATATGCATTTCAAGAAGGTTCCAATGTGCATGCGCCTAGCGTTCCACCAATTGTTCAGTATCTGCAGTACAGTACTGTAGAAGCCGCTCAGCCAATAATATTGCTTACAGGAGAATCGCTTGACTTTTGAATCGCACCGATATTGATACTGTATTGTCAAAATAAAAAAAACACAGAAAATAATACGGCAACAATACTCATCATAGAATTTCCATTCAGCTGGCGCCGGCGCCGGTCCACTGCCAGTCCAGTGTTCTTGATCATCCACGTCGATAGTTTGCAACGGGACTAGTCCACCTGTAGTCAGCTGATGAGGCTGGAAATTGCTTAGGTACATGCAAGCTTGATCGAAACTGCATGCGAAATCCGACTCAGGCTCAGGGTTGTCACTGACGGTGGGACCGTTATCGGAAGCCGGTGCCGGTGCATTGCTTGGCAGCGACTGTCGTTTCTTAGTTGGTTTTAACACGACCCTTCGCCTTTTGCCGTCTGCACGATCATAAATACAGGAAAAAGCCGGTGATACACACCAATACCCTCCAACAAATTGTAGCTCAATACGATAAAAACAGGGATCGCTACATAACCTTTTCCTTATTGCACGCTTCCACGTATGAGGAGCTGGCAAAAATTTGTAAAAGTCATAGTTTTCGATAAAATACTGATAAATTTGAACAACTGTTGCCATCTTACCATCTGTTGCATTAATCGCGGCCCATATCAAATACGCGTAACTTCTGTCGGGTTTTTGGAAAACTGGCTGCACTTGAACACTCATGGCGATGGCTCTCTGGAGAATACTGTAACATAAACTGGTCTTTGTCTTTCTTTAATATGAAAAGCCTAAATTGATACATTTTTGCAACCTCTTCCTTCAGTCTCAAGGCCAAGTTACAATAGCACACTGTGGTATCTTTTTTAAACGAAACACCTGCAAGTCGACACATTACTGAAGCGCATGCGCATTACAATTCATGAATATCTGCCATCTGGCGGACACGCGAAGAATTGCAACCTATTAAATCCGAACCATTCTCAATAAGCGCGTCAACCGCGCATGACCCGTGGCTGAGAACGCAAAATGAATGCGGCATGCTCCAGGTGAAGTGCGTCGCATTCCAGGAAAAAGCCAGGGAAAAACCGGCGATGTGTTACTCAGATGTGCCGCAGCAGTATGTATAGATGCTACTCATAGTAACATGACAACATTGCTTAAAATAAAGCTTTTATTTCTTTAGTTAAAAACATCTCGTCCGACCGGTGTTGGCGTACAAGTCGCCATCATCAAGATGTAATACAAGAGACTCTACAAGTACAATTTATACTCTCACAGGTAGTAAGACAATCAATTAATCGATTAGTACAAACATCAAAGGATTCTCCAATGTAAAGCTGTCACGAGAGAACAGAATTTATATATAATAACCGGGCCAGATTGAACAAGATTAGGATATAGTAAATGGATTGAGTTTATTTCCTATGAGCAGAACAGACAATACATCAAGCAAATAACATCAACACCTTACCTGAGGGGAGGACTTCAGTGCCACGCGGCGATCGCTGAACCGGGACCAACTTTCGGTGCGCAGGTGTGTTGCTGTAAATGAAAGCGTCAACCAGCCGAGCCCCCGCAGCCGCCAGGCAGATGTCCTACCTTTGCCCCCGTTCGCCACAACGCAGTGTCCTATTCGCCACATGTGGTGAGTGGCAAACATATTGGACACCACTTCTCTAAACTGTTAAATGAGTATCCAATTCAAGAAGTAAAACAAGAAATCACAGATTGTTTTTTTTTTTTTTAAATCTGAAAATAAAATCTACTCAATACGAAGAGGGTAAACTTTTTTTGACAGTTCAGTTTCCCTGTGTGCCAATTTTGTAATACTGTTTCTGAAGTGGGTAAACAGGTTTCCCCACACCACCCCGATGCCCCATTGTTTTGGGATACGGCTCACTATTAGAGCCATTTTCTACATTTCTTGACCAATACTTTTTACCAAAAATATTTAAAAGGAAATCATATGAAATTCAGCACGTTTTGTCTATTTGCTGTTGATATGTCTCAAATATTCTGCATAGAGAAGCAACATCAGTTTTACAAAATAGAACATATTAGACCCTCCAAAGCAGTCATTTTTACGGAGGATTGAATTGGGGGGGATAGTAATGGGTTCTCTGTGGACCCTTCAGTGGATAACTTCTTTGTAGGGCATTATCAGGGTCTATATATCTTCAATAATTGTAACCATTTAGTGAATATATAGTTAAATGGGTCTATTTCCTTAACAACGTACTGCAGATGGTAGACATTTATAATCTTTTTGATTTTTAAGTTTAATTAAATATTTATTTTGGTGGCCTATATACAGTACACAGGACAATACATTTTACACTCTACCGTAAACCTTTAAGGGCTAGCCTTAGGCTTTGTTGGGCCCAAGGCGGCACGCTGACAGCGGCCCTACCCCCTTCCTTGTAAAAAAAATATGAAGGTACTTACCTTGCCGAGCACCCCTCCTCCAGCAGCATCACGATGTCATGATGCGGTGACGTTATAGGACATCACGTTGCCATGGCCGCGACGGCATTTGACGTCGTTCACCATGGCAATGTGATGCTGCAAGAGGAGGACAGCTCCAAAACAGGTAAGTACCCTCTCACAGACACCCACCCCCCCACACCTTCCTCTCTCTGCAGGTCTGGGGGGCCCCAAGCTTCCTCCATGTGTCGGCGCTGGGATTCTTCCGACTGGAGGGGGGAGCTAGAGGAGGGGGGCAGCGCTCCATCTCTAGCTCCCTTCTCCAGCTCCCCACTGTGGTCCAGTGGAAGTTGGATCCTGGTGCCGACGAGAGGAGGGAGCGCAGGGCCCCCGAAGGCGTGGGGCCCAAGGCGGCCGCCTTGCTCGCCTTCCCTAAGGCCTGACTTGCGGCCTTAACTTGTAACACTTTACTTGATATTATTGATTCCATCCGAGACATTCAACTCCTAATATTTCAAAAGGAGCGTAAAGAGAGAAACCCGCTCAGCCTCCGTACATTATGAGTGGTGGGTGCACTAGGGAAACAATATATATGTACACAAATAATCTGAGCCTTACCACATAGAAGAGGGGAGCAGGCAAAGAGGAAAAGGCCCTTTAGCATGCACTCGCCTACCACAATAATGATCCAACATATATCATAATGAACTGTTGAGATACAGAGATGAAGATTAAAAATAGTTGATAAGTCTCTGACACATGAAAGTGAAAATGAATCAATTAAAACTAACAATTTTAATAGGTCCTTGGACCGATAAGATATATGGGACACTAACACAATTAACACAGAGATCCACCTGGTGATACAGTGATACACCAAGCAGTGGAAAATAAACCGAGCCTATACCCTTGACAAAGCCGCCCCAGCGAAACGTGGGTACGTGGACTTTCCCTCTTTGCCTACTCCCCTCCTCTAAGGGGTAAGGCTCAGATATTTGTGTACATATTCCAGTAGGACAAATTCTGAGGATGTGCAATTACTGTAGGCCCCTTAGAGATGGTTTATGGACACTGAAGCAAAATTCAAAATAAAGAGACGTTATAAAAGTTATGGTGGGTAATTTCTGGGAAATGACAGGCAAATGAGCACACAGTGTCTGTCACCTTTTGCTTCAAATACCTTTTGACATGGATCCCTATATATGCCTGCTGCATTACACAGCTTTTCAGCACAGCCTGGGTTAAAGTGCTTGGGCGGTATTTTCATTTTGCTGCAAGAACAGGACCTACTATGGTTCTTTCCCCTCAAACAGAGGTAAAAGGAAGGGTTCACAGTGTAGTGTACGACCTGCATTAATTTGGTTATACCTTGATGTTGGTATGCAGGCTTATGACGCTATGGCCAAAGGGTTTAACTAAATAACCAAGTAATTATTATTATTATTATTGAAGTATTTAAACTTTATACTTATTACCATATATGTTTTGTCAATTGGATGTAGCATTGGGCACCCCTGTCTTTTGTTGTCTTCTTATAGAATGCAGAATTCATGGTTGTGTCACTGATGGCAAGACGTCCAGCAAAGCAGCCCCAAGCCATCACACTCCCACCACCATGCTTGACGGTTTGGATGAGGTTCTTCTGTTCAAACTCAGTTTAGTTTTTTGTCAAACATAACATTTCTCATTAAGGCCAAAAAGTTCTACCTTTGACTTGTCTGTTTAGAGAACATTGTTCATGAAGCTTTGTTGATCATTGGTGAATTTAAGACGAACAGCAATGTTCTTTTTAGAGAGCAGTGGTTCTCTCCTGGCTATCCTTCCATGAACACCATTCTTCTTGTCTATTTATGTCATGAACACTCACATTAGCCATGGAAAGAGTTTCCTGCTGTTCATTGGATGTTACTCTGTGGTTCTTTGTGGCTTCCTGGATGATTTGCTAGTTTGTTCTTGGAGAGATTTTGGTAGGACGACTGCTCCTGGGTAGAGTGACGGTGGTCTTGAACTTTCTACATTTGTAGCCTATTTGAATGACAGTAGATTGGTAGAGCCCCAAATCCTTAGGAATGGTTTTGTATTCCTTTCCAAATTGATGAGCATTAATAACTGTTTTTCTGAGGTCCTCAGATATTTTCTTAGATCGTGCCATGACGTGTTTCCACACACCTTTATGGTGAAGACCAAACTCACAATGTTTATGATCTTTATATAGGGTTGGAACTCCCAAACTCACACCTGAAGATCTACCTAATTATTTATATACCTGATTCTAATTATCCCCTTTCATTTATCTGATAAAAACAATGTTTTACTTACTTTTTCACATGCCATGACCCTTAATTACTCATTGTTTGTCTAATTCATACACCATTTGTTTTAAAAAGACATGGAATTGGTTAATATAAACCTTATTGGATATTTAAGAAATGACTGGTTTTGATTCAAGAAGGTTGTCATTGAAAAACTATCGAATTTCCGTAATTATCATTGGGGTTCACAAACTTTTTCTCGCCACTATGTATATATATGTGTGTGTGTGTGTGTGTGTGTGTGTGTGTGTGTGTGTGTGTGTGTGTGTGTGTGTGTGTGTGTATATATAATAGTGCAGAATAAATGAGTTCTTCAGTATTAGGTGATACCTTTTTTATTGGACTAACAATTTATGTCATAGGACAAGCTTTCGAGAGTTCTCCTCTCTTCTTCAGGTCAAGCAATACTGATATACAAAGGATTCAATGGCTAAAACAGTGTAGAGAGAGGAAGAGAAAAAAAACCCAGATATGTACTGTAGATAAGGTAGGGTGTTAAAAGTGTTTGAAGCCAGGGGACAGTGACAAAGAAAGGTGGGGAGGGGGGGGGATGCTGGCGGAGGGGGGAGAGAAAGTGTGGATCAGAATTGAGGCAAGCAGGATAATTACAAACAATTTTGATAGGGTGTGAGAAAACCCATGTCCGCATTAAGTCCTTTGGTTTTGGTGTCAGAGAGACTTATCATTCTGAGTTCAAATGTTTTCCGTTCTTGGGTGCTTTTAAACATTCCATTTGGATTTTTATTTTTAAATCATTTATGGAATGATCTGGTTGTGAGAAGTGATGTCCCACAGGTGAGCAGTATCTTCCTTCTTCATGATGGAGTATAGAGTTTCTGTGCATATTCATTATTCCTTGTAGTTTTTGGCTGGTTTCCCCAAAGTAGCAACCTTGGTCACATCTGTTGCACTGAATCATATACACTATATTCCTGGATGTGCAGCTGTATGATCATTTAACTTTGAATGTTCTATGGTTGTGACTGGCTGTGGGATCTTGGCAAATATGTTTGCAGAGTTTGCAGCGTTTGTTGTTGCACGGTTTTGTGCCATTATTCATGTCTTTAAAATCGTTCTGAAGTTTTCTGCTGACTAATTTCTGTTTGAGGTTTGGTGGTTGCCGGAATGCAAGAATGGGAGGTTTGGGAAAGATTTCTTTTAATGTCGCATCCTCTGTCAGCATGGGTTGCAGATCTTTGATTATTTTTCGTATACCCTCTAGGGTAGGGTTGTATGTGGTCACTAGTGGTATGCGTGTGGTAGGTTCTTTCCATCTGTATTGTAGCAGGTGTTCTCGTGGGGCTTTTAGTGCAGATGTAATAGTTTTGGCAATGGTCTTTGGTTTGTATCCCTTCTGTCTGAACGATTCGGTCAGATGTGACCAAGGTTGCTACATTGTGGAAACCAGCCAAAAACTACAAGGAAGAATGAATATGCACAGACACTCTATACTCCATCACGAAGAAGGAAGATACTGCTCACCTGTGGGACATCACTTCTCACAACCAGATCATTCCATAAATGATTTAAAAATCAAAATCCTCAATGGAATGTTTAAAAGCACCCAAGAACAGAAAACATTTGAACTCAGAATGATAAGACTCTTTGACACCAAAACCAAAGGACTTAATGCGGACATGGGTTTTCTCACACCCTATCAAAATTGTTTGTAATTATCCAGCTTGCCTCAATTCTGATCCACACTTTCTCTCCCCCCCAGCATCCCTCCCCCTCCCCACCTTTCTTTGTCACTGTCCCCTGGCTTCAAACACTTTTAACACCCTACCTTATCTACAGTACATATCTTTTTTTTTCTCTTCCTCTCTCTACACTGTTTTAGCCATTGACTCCTTTGTATATCAGTATTGCTTGACCTGAAGAAGAGAGGAGAACTCTCGAAAGCTTGTCCTATGACATAAATTGTTAGTCCAATAAAAAAGGTATCACCTAATACTGAAGAACTCATTTATTCTGCACTATGGCAACTGGACTAACACGGCTATTTTCTGCTATATATATATATATATATATATATATATATATATATATATATTGGTCCAGTGGTTTACAGCTATTGAAACACAGTTGTAGGAAGGGTCAATAGGGACAAATGTATGATTAGGTCACAACCACTGTCAAAAAATAATTAAAAAAAAGGTTAACATATCACATACAATCCTAGCATTTCTGTTCAACAAATCACCAAAACTCACTACAAAGCTGCTATTAATTATTTTTTAAGATATAAAATAAGTGAACTTCAAGAATGTGTGTTGCTGCAGTATAATATACAGGTAGGTATGGTATAGTAATATACTGTAGGGACCGGTGTACTTCCTAATATAAAGCGGATAGAGAGTACTTTCGATTAACACAATGTTTTAATCCCTTCCCCTCTGCAGACAAATTTGTGGTGCAATATTTATATAATCTGTGCTTGTGTGAATGTAAACTTTTCTGATGTTATAAGTGTTGGTATGTTGCAGACTTTGAGTAAACAGGAACTACAGGTATATGGCATTATCAGGCCATTTATCTATACTGCATATTCCTTAAATGTAGATTAGTTGCAGGTTGAGATAGCTCTAATAGACCAATCTGAGATGAGTCTCAAAAGCTCATGTGCAACAACATCTATTACAAAGCCTCACAAAGCATCTGAACCTGAAATGACACACTCTTATCCATATTGGTCCTGATGAAAGTCTACTGTATATCTGTCACAGATCATGATGACTTGTTGTGGTCAAACATTTGATTAATTTACCCAAACCTTGTTGTACAAACCTAAACAACTCTATTGGGCGGATGTGGCTTTGTGATGACATCTGAAAATGTCTGAAGATCTGAAGAAGGCGCTAATGTCATTTTGTATAACAACAACTCAGTATTTAAATTTTTTTTTTAATAATGGTTCAGTAAAAGTTCAGTTGTCAGCATGTTGCTGCATGTGAGTTCAGCATCTTTATTTTTCTCCCCCCCCCCCCCCCATCTTGGCTGAAGCTCAATAAACCCTTTATACTTTTTCTGAAAACAGGCATTGGATCTCATGAAACATCATTGAACTCACATGCTAGTTACTGCTGTCCCATGAGATGTTTTCAGTGAACAAAATAGCTCTGTGAAGGGAGGATCTGTGCTGCTCCTGGAGGGACAGGCACAGGGCAAGAAGGCAGTTGCAGAGCAGCTATGGACTCAAACAAGCAAGAAGGTAATGTTTTCTGTAACATCAGTGGGTTAGTACACGTTGATCTAAAACTGTGGTCCCACATATGACCAAATTGAACTGATTACAGTGGTATATTTAATAAGTCACATCAACATGATTGACACATTTATTTTAAAAAAAAATCAGGGAAGAATAAGTTTTTCTAAATAACGGTGAAAGCTTAAGTTAGAAATGTTTGTGAAGTTAAGGTTGGGATTTACTGGCCGTACAGTATATGCCTGTCTTATTTATCCTTTATCCTGTGTCATTACATAGTTGGAATACAATAATAACCAGCATTTTGGTATTTTACCATCCCCTCACTTGCAGTGCTCATGCAGTGCTGCTAATACCCAAACGAGAAAGGGAAACGTTTGTGACGTTCAGGTTTGGGTTTTACTGGCCCTATGCTGTATATCTATCTTATTTCTCCTTTATCCTGTGGCATCCTTGACTGAGGAGGAGTTTCAGTATCTCTCGAAACAGGTTTGTCTATCGGACCATGATCAGCGTTAAATACCATTCAAGTCAATTGCAGCTACAGTAAGGCGGCAGCGCAGTGCAGTAACCCCTATTGGAGGCTAGTGAATCATGGAAGGCACTGGCATAAATCAGGTCCAGCTCAACATTGGAGTGGAGCAAGCAAGATTTACAATGACCCTTCCTTTCGTACATGAAAACAAATACAATGTTTAGACTTTCAAATGTCTGCTCTACCTCCTTCATTGCTACTCCTGCGTATCTCTTCTGATCTCTCACTAGGATTGTTCCCATTGAAAAACATTACTGGTGTATTCCCCTCTTCTGTTACACAAGCCCTTGTCACTCACTCCCAAACTAATAATCTCTTCCTTGACTCCACTTCACATTATCTCCGACATGCCTCTCTGGCTCCAAATTACATGTGTGTAACTGGGTTTCTTTCATAAAATTCTTTGTGTCCTTTATTCTGGTTTTTATCTGCTCAGACCAGCTCACTAAACTTCCTGGTGTCTTCCTAAGGGTGGGGTCAGTTTTCTCATCTTATTCTACTGGATCTTCCTGCTACTTTCAACTCTGTTGATTACTCTCTCCACCTTCCCTGTTTATGCTGCAATATGTTTAATTCTTTAAGTTGGGAATCTGTTGGAGCGAGCGCAGAGGTTGTTTATTGCATGTATTGTATGTATGTTTTGCTAAGTGACTATTATCGCCCATATTGTACATGTACAGAATATGTGGCTATTAATGGTTATTTATATGAATAGTAGTGCATGCTGCTCAGATCCTCATACTTGCAGTACACGTTTGGGCTAGGGTTGCCACCGGAGTCCTCCTCCCTCCTCCTCACAGGCCTCCCTTCTCCATCCTCTCTCCTCCTCCCCCCTCTTCCCTCCTCACAGGCCTTCCTCCTATCTCCTCCTCCTCACACACCTCCCTTCTCACAGGCATTCCTCCCACCCCCCGGCCTCCTCCTCCTCACAGGCCTCCCTCCTTCCTCCTCCTCCCCCCTCTTCCCTCCTCACAGGCCTCCCTTCTCCATCCTCCCTCCTCTTCCCTCCTCACAGGCCTTCCTCCTATCTCCTCCTCCTCACACACCTCCCTTCTCACAGGCATTCCTCCCACCCCCAGCCTCCGCCTCCTCCCAGACCTCCCTCCTTCCTCCTCCTCCCCCCTCTTCTCTCCTCACAGGCCTTCCTCCTCTCTCCTCCTCCTCACAGACCTCCCTCCTTGGTACTTCTCCTCACAGACCTCCAGTTTCCTCCTCCTCACAGTGCCCCGGCCTCCTACTCCTCACATCTCCCCTCTCGCTGCGCAGCACTTACCTGGCGGCAGACAATTTAGGGATGAATGTCCATCCTGCAGCGATGGAAGGAGTAGGATAGCAGCGGTGTGGTGAGGGATGAAGGCTATGAAGAATGTCCATGGTGGCGGGAACAGCATCAGAGGGCAGTGGTGGAGCATGCCCCGGCAGACCCCGGAAGTTGTAATTGACTTCTGGCTCAGATATTGCTGGAGTGAGCTCCATCACTGTCCTCTGACGCCGTCGCCATGGTCCTCTACAGACTCCATGGTCCTCCTCTGCAGCCGCCATCCCCAATCTTCTGCCGCCGCACCGCTGCCATCCTTCTCCTTCTGTCGCTGCCGGCCAGACCTTCATCCCTGAAATGTCCCATTGCCCCTGAAATACGGTACAATTATACATCACAACAGATCTTTCAGGGACAACAGGACAATTCATTGAAATAAGGGACAATCCCATTTATACAGGACGTATGGCAATCCTACATCTGGTTCCAACTGGGAAGAAGTTGAACCAAACTCTATTTTTTTTATGTGGGACCTCCTGCTTCTAGAGATACTTACCTCTGAATTAGTTGCCGGTAGCAGCTCTCCTCGGCTACCAGGGTTCACAATATGTCTGCTGCTTTAAGATCTCGGGCCCTGCAGGCCAATAGGAAGCCATGACATCGATGCTGCTTCATATTGACCCATGTGACATGGGAGATTTAAACTTTAAAGCCCTTCTTGCTCAGCCAGAGCGGCTACCGGCACCTACTTCAGATATAAGTATGTCCAGAAGCCGGGGGGGCCCCGGACCTGAAATTAATAGGGTTCAGCTCCAGAGACCCCCTGCTTCAATGCTAAATAAAAGAAATTGCAAAAAAAATGGCCGGCTTGGATTGCTCCTTTAATCCCTCGCGCTAGACAAAGAAAATGTGGTAGGAAAAACAATAAAAAAAGAAAATCAATAGCATCTTTCCCTGAAGAGCTTCACAAGGAAAATACTATTTAGACAGTGACATGTAGTCCAGAGGCACTCTTTGTGCCATCTAAACATGTAGCTATAAAGTAAAAGGGACAATTGTAGAAATAATTTTTCAACCAGTGGTTTAATTATTTTTGCATGTTTAACTTACAATTCTATTATTTCAAGTATGCAAGTAGAATCACACATGGCACATTTCATAATACAAATTTGCAATTTTCTATAACCATAAGTGTGGTATTACTTCTTTGGTGATAATTGTTCCCTTTACTCTATAAAACAATATAGTGACACATAACATTAAATCAAAATGCTATGTGTGAACTGAACAAATTGAACTCATCTGTCAGCAGAGGAGTTAAATATCTTTTTTTTTAAATCCTGTTTAAGAGGCAGCTTGGAAGAGATTTTCATGAGCCGTGAACATTATCAGTTAAATGAGAAGTCCCCCCTAGGACCAAAATAAACTAATTCCTGTGACATGTTTAAGGGGTCTTATCTGGGTAAGTGATACCCTTTTTACCCAAATCGGACACCTATATGTATTTTTTATTTATATTTTTATGTTAGAATTGGAATGGATTTAATTTCCTCTGGCTACTACTCCATTTTGTGTGATGTCACTGTGTTAGTGTGATGTCACTGTGTGTTCACTCCCCCCCCCCCCACCTTCCCTTAACTTTATTGGTTATTTGATAAGGACAGGGTGGGATAAGGGTAAAGAAAACCCTTGCATGACAAGCCCGTTCCCATTCAGAATCCCGTAAGAAATTCAACAATCGGATTATGTGGGATTGCACCTTTAGCCAAATTGTGATAAACGTCTGCAAATCAGATACAACTGAAACAATGAAAAACAAAAAAACTTACCAACCAAGTTTTATTAAGAACAAAAGTAAATTATTTCTTTAATGAGTCCATCTTAAAAAACAGAGGTGTAACAAACCTCCTACGCGTTTCTTGCGTTTCTCACTTTATCTCCTTGATAAAGTACAATGTGCACGAAACGCATAGGAGGTTTGCTACACCACCGTTTTTTTAGATGGACTCATGAAAGAAATAATTTGTATCACTTTTTGATCCACTCTTTGGCTGTGCGCCATTCTTTCTACTTTTTTTTTCAATTTGACCTCATAATTGGCAGCACGCCCAAGTGGAGGCACAGGACAGAGGTACAACAAATGTGAGTATATTTATGTATTCAATCCCAGTGAATCTTATATTACAATAGTAGTTCTGGGGCTATCCAAATGAGGTTTTAAGGAGTGGGCTCAAACCCACTAACTTTCATCAAACAGGGTTACTTTGTCTCTTCAATGATAACTAAATAGGATGAGAAGAACAGAAAGCGCACACTTCTTGGTGCAATAACGTTTTTACTAGATTAATGAGACAAACAAACAAATAGTGATAATACACTCACAAACATCCGAATAAAATAAGCAATTAGCTGTAGTTCACAGATCTGCGCTGGAGATATGCAGAGTTGTCCTCACTCCGCCTGTTGCTGCAGCGCGTCCGCTGCTTGCTTCCGCCTTTCCGGTAATGGGAGGTTCCTGCTGTCTCTCGTGACACCTCCCTAGTGCGTCACCATATAACCTCCTCCGTAGGGCGTCGCAGCAACCCTGGCGGTTGCAGGGATGATCTCACTCCAGCCCAGGCCAACCACGTTAACCCGTTCCCTGCCTTCTCACTCACAGTCTTCAGCTCTGCAGAAACTCAACAGCTCCGGTCATAGTATCACCATGCAAACCACCCTACATGTTTCGAGGCGTGGCCTCTTCGTCAGGGGTGTAGTTTGCTCTGGTGACAGGTTGCCTTATATTCTTGTAGCCCTGGTAAGAAATTGGGCTATATGTCTTTCCTCCTACTGGTGTAAGTCCTGCTAAGGGCAGGCTGCCAGTAGTTATCATGGGGTTCCCCACTTCAAGCCCTGCCCTGAATGATGGAGGTAGGACCCTGACTCTGTGTCTAAGGCAAGAGACATAGGGGAAGGGCCTGCTGACATCATGAGGGGCAGGGCTGTCTCAATTTAGTTGCCAGTTCCTGTCAGTGACAGGCAGTTAGTGTTGGAGTGTCTGACTGGACAGTCAGAGTAAGTGTTAGTTAGCTAGGTTCCTGAGCAGTAGGGCCTAGTTATCTAGAGGTGGACCAGTGCCTCTCACCCTGCATAGGGGGTGAGGGAAGAGCTAGCCCCACCCTGAGCGCCCGCGGCTTGGGGTGGTGGCAGGGATACAGAGATCCCATCCTGAAGGGGTGCAATCTGGAGGGAGAGAAGAGCCTGTACCTGCTGTACCGTGTGCTGCTGCAATAAAGAGAGCTGCTGCTGTTTCTAAGAGACTGTGTGAGACTGAAATCTCTCGCCCCTGAGTGGGGTTCTCTGGAAGGATTTCACCCTACCCTGATAGGGCTTGCCAGAGATGGAGGCGTTGCACCACTAGAACCAGATGAAGGCAAGAACCCCAGAAACCTGTCTCTGTTGTCCCCCATACAATCGCGGGAGACTCAGGCCCTCCTGTTCCACACAGGTATGCACCACCTAGACACATGTAGCCAGACCTTAGCACACCCTAGGGGGTCCGATCTGTGACCGGGGGGGGGGGGGGAGTTTGAGGGTTACATTTGGAGGCGCTGCTGAGATCTAGAAACAGGACAGGTTTACAGCGAAGCAGAGCTGGAAGTGTTAGGTACATCTTCCATGCAAGTATTGTAGAAAGTAGGGCGCAAATGCACATCAGGGGTAGTCAGGAGAGTATGTCCTCTCGCACAGTACGCCCTGGGTGCCCTAAGAGGGTGTTGTAAAGTGGGTGGGGGGCTATTGCTGTTTTAGTCCCTGAGGCAGATAGTGTGAGGCAACTGGGGGGGTTAGCCTGTTAACTAGTCCTGGGACCATGGCCCAGGGTCCGCACTATGAGTGGCCAACAGTAGGAGACGCCCGGTACATTAGCCAGCACCCAGATAAAACACACCACAGAATACTTGTAGGAACCGTCAGCGAGTGCGGTGTACCAAGAAGGAGTTCTGCCTTGCCTGGGGTATGCCATACATCATATTCGTGGGTAAAGCATGCAGAGAGCATTCAGAGAGCAGTCAGAGAACAGTCAGTGTCTAGGAACGAGTTACACACTAGACACTGAGCGTAGCGATATTGTACATTGGAGGGCTCACTAAAGATGGCGGCCGCCAATACATGTGCTCTGCGGGGCATGAAGGAGTTAAAAATGGTGACAGCAGCGTCATCCACGGCCCAGCAGCTAGCAGCCGTTCCAAAATGGCGACTCCCGCCAAGCCTGGATCGTGCACGTGCCGCGTGCAAGCAAGCTGCAAGAGAAATGTGGCGAGAGATGTGCAGGGGTTTGGCGCCAAACCCAGATCCCCTGCAGAAGGAGCGGAGCGGCGTGAAAGCCGAAAGCCCACCCCCCTGTGCAGTGACTGGCCGACCGAAGAAGCCACGTCACGCAGAGTGAGAGAGTGCCCCTCCTCTTGTTTCCACCAGAGGGAGGGGGCACTGCAAGAGCCAACCAGAATTGTCCTCTCCAGAGAAAGGAGGGACAGGAAGTGAGAGCGAGGAGCTTCATTTCTGCCTTACTATTGAAGAGCAAGGAGCTAAAGAACTGAACTGTTCAACCCCTGCGCACATGATGGCTGAATTAAATGTCACTCCCTTCCAGTTTCCAGGAGGCTTCCTGGTTGTGGAGGTGGACGGCCGAGAGTATCTCTGGTGCCTGTGTGTACATTGCAGGACACCCGGACCGGCCCCAAGCCCGACGGCACGATGCCCTCAATGTGGCACGTTCTATCTGTGGCCTGTCGAGCCATGGCCTATGATCAAGACCCCGCGGGGTACCTCTCCGGGAACTCAAACGGAGGTGGCGGAGATGGAGGAGAGGGCTGTCCTGGTTCCCTGTATCACCGCAGAGGTGGGAACCGAGGCCCAGCCAAATGGAGCTGTATCGGAGGAGAGTGCAACTGCAGTGGAGGTACCGGAACGGGCCCGTTTCGTACCAAGACCCACTGACTGTGCCGCAAGAACTCAAGGTGACTCCCGAGCGGAGGAACCGGCAAAGTCGTCTTCGGAGGAGGAAGATGGCCTATCATGGGTGGCGATGCGCCTATCAACGAACCACCCCAGCTGTAATAAAGATGGCGGTCCACTTACCAGAGAGAGGGAGCAGACGAGTCCGGACACGCCCCGACGGCGAGCGCTGGTGCGGCCTGAGCCGCGTAGAAGTCCCCCGGCCGGGTCGACTCCCAGTGCAGCGGAGATGGGATCCGAGACGGTTCTGGAGGAACCAACGATCAACAGCCGGCAGCGGAGCGGTAAGGAGACACCACCACCCCCTTACTCCCGCCAGGTGAAGACGGAACCTGCAGAGGGTGAGAGAGAAAGGCTTGCGGCCTACCTGCCCGTCCGCGGACCGGATGGTCCACCACCGCCCCTTCCGGTCCTCGACGCACTTCTGGTGCGAGACCACGGAGCGGATGGAGATTCCGCGGCCACCAGCGAAGACGTCACTTCCGGGTCCAGCTGGCGCAGAGGCCCGGAAGCGTTGTTCTCACAGAGGAGAGCAGCCATGGCAGCCGCGCTTGCCACACTGAAGGCCCAAGGCGTTACCCGAGGAGCACGAAGCGCGCCGGAAAGGGCAAGTCAACACATGCCCACTGGTCGTGGCATTGCCCGACAAAGAGACTCTTTGCTGGACATTGCCCCTTTCCCAGTCACTGCCCCTAGTGCCCTTGCCCCAGCCACTGCCCCTGCCCCGTCACGAGTCATATCACCGGGTCCTAGTGGGGATAAACGGAGCAAGAACCCCAAATATTCTAAAGATTGGAGGGATTGGAAGCTCAGTGACGAAGGGTCTGATGGGGAGATACCTTATGCAAATGTGATTCATGTACCTAGCCCTGTGCCATTTTCTCCTGTGCCTAGAGGTAGGACCCGAGGGTCCCATACTATGGCAGAAGCGGGTCCTGTGAGTAAGGTAGTGCACAAGATGAACCCCACCATTTACACTTATGAGACAAGAGGTAGATGCAGAGGCTCGCACTCTACTGAGGTGGCCACGCCAGGTGTGGCCTCTCAAACGGAGTCTGATACAGGTACCACCAGTGCAGTGTCAGGGTATGAGTACCATGATAAGTGGTGGGCACCGCTGTTTACAGGGTACCACAAAGGTATGAACCGTATGCGGTTCCTGCTAATCAGAAATAATATAGTTGACCATTGGTGGGCTGTAGGTGCCTTTTCTCCCCAGGAGGTGGCCGATGAATTAGAGAATCGCTACAGGGAGATTGAGCAAAAGAACATCCTTCCCAAGGGGGCTGCCATTCTGTATGATGAAGTTGCCCCAGAGGAGCCTGAGTTTTGGGTACTGCCAAGCAGGGCAAGTAACCGAAAGCTGACCAAGCTCAGCCGAACAGACAGGGCCATAGTGGCCAGGTATAGACAGTCTCATGGCTATGAGTTCCCCTATGTGCCTGAGCCTATTATGCAGGAGATTGAGGAGCAAAGAAATAGATGCTCCGAGAAGCAGTTATGGAGTACCTTCGAACCAAGTTCGGAAGGGCGGCTTATCACAATGAGGACAAGGTCTGTGATGTTATACGGGCCTGGAGCATTGGGAGGAGTATATACATGCATAGTGTGATGTATCGGTCGGAGTATGGGTCGGTACAGCCCTATTATGTAAAGGTTACTGATCACAATGGGCGGGAAGTTCGTAAGCCTGACCCGCGCCATTATTATTAGTTAGGTTCTCCATGTCGGGAATTACCGTGTATCTTTTAATTCGCCATCTGGGTGGGACATTCTGATGTATGGGCACTAATCAAATGTGTTTGTTTTCCAGATTGTTCACCTGCAGGATGGTGCTGCTAAATTTAGGTCCAAGTGGGGACCATTGGATTCCACCTGAGGGAGAGTGTAGCCCTGGTAAGAAATTGGGCTATATGTCTTTCCTCCTACTGGTGTAAGTCCTGCTAAGGGCAGGCTGCCAGTCTTTATCTTGGGGTTCCCCCGCTTCAAGCCCTGCCCTGAGTGGTGGAGGTAGGCCCCCGGACTCTGTGTCTAAGGCAAGAGACATAGGAGAGGGGCCCGCTGACATCATGAGGGGCAGGGCTGTCTCAATTTAGTTGCCAGTTCCTGTCAGTGACAGGCAGTTAGTGTTGGAGTGTCTGACTGGACAGTCAGAGTAAGTGTTAGTTAGCTAGGTTCCTGAGCAGTAGGGCCTAGTTAACTAGAGGTGGACCAGTGCCTCTCACCCTGCATAGGGGGTGAGGGAAGAGCTAGCCCCACCCTGAGCGCCCGCGGCTTGGGGTGGTGGCAGGGATACAGAGATCCAGAGAGCCCATCCTGAAGGGGTGCAATCTGGAGGGAGAGAAGAGCCTGTACCTGCTCTACTGTGTGCTGGTGCAATAAAGAGAGCTGCTGCTGTTTCTAAGAGACTATGTGAGACTGAAATCTCTCGCCCCTGAGTGGGGTTCTCTGGAAGGATTTCACCCTACCCTGATAGGGCTTGCCAGAGATGGAGGCGTTGCACCACTAGAACCAGATTTAGGCAAGAACCCCAGAAACCTGTCCCTGTTGTCCCCCATACCATCGCGGAAGACTCAGGCCCTCCTGTTCCACACAGGTATGCACCACCTAGACACATGTAGCCAGACCTTAGCACACCCTAGGGGGTCCGATCTGCGACGGGGGGGTGGGGGTCTGAGGGTTACATACTCATTAAGTTTAAGGGCTTAATCAAAGGCTTACTGCCTCCCCCTACTGGTTGGTATACATAAACACTGCTAAACAATCCTCCAAGTAACATATACATGGCATCCAGATAAGAGCATTAGAGAGTGCCCTATATCATTACTTTACATATTAAAATAATCAATTAATAACAGTAAGCCTAAATACTTTAAAATACACATTATTAAAATATATGAATTGGGATGATAACTAAATAATCTATCATTCCTAACATATAAACATTATCCGTATAGAACATTAATAGACATACCAAAAAAAATTCTAAAAATTCCAACATTATATATACAACTTCACAATGAACTCAATACTTAAAACCAAATCACTTAGCATAAAAATGAAATCAGGTCTACCTCTTCATTTAACCCTTCCACTGTGAGTGTACCCAATTCATGGATCCAAAAGGTCTCCCTTTGACGTAACCTGAGGAATTGGTTACCCCCCTTGGGGCCCATCTCAACAATCTCTATCCCTATCACACTCAAGCTACTCGGATCCATATTGTGTTTATATTTGAAGTGCCTAGAGACTCCATGTGTAAGAACCCCTTTTAATATGTTTCCCCTGTGTTCTAAAAAACGATGTTTCAGAGGACGTTTGGTTCTTCCGACATATTTTAGTCCACAGCCACATGACAGAATATATACCACAAACCTACTATTACAATTAATAAAACTTTTTATTGTATCTAATCGATTGGTTTTGTCTACTCTAAACGACTTTTGTTTATCCACAATGTATTTGCACGTCAGGCAACGAACCCCACACCTATAGAATCCTTTGATACACCCATTCCTTGTCTTCATATTTTTATTCTTGTCAGATTGACTCCTGAGTAATGTTGGTGACAGCATATATTTAAAAGAATCAGCCTTTCTATAAACTATTCTTGGGCGTTCTGTAATCACCTTTTTGAGGATTGGATCACACTGTAAAACCCCACTATGTTGTGCCACTATTCTGTTGATCTGGCTTGAGGCTCCATTAAATTTAGTGATAAATAACACCTCCTTATTAATATCATTGATTACCTTTCTATTCTGTTTCTTATCTATTAGACTTTCAGACCTTTCTTATTCTAGGGCCCTCCTGTATGCCTTCTCTATAACTGACTTTTGGTGCCCTTTATTCAATAATTTATTTTTCAAAGAGGTGGCATGATTCTCAAAATCTTTGCTTCTTGAACAATTTCTCCTTAATCTTTGGAATTGCCCAAACGGTATGTTCCTAATCCATTGACGGTGGTGATTGCTTGTAGCTTCTAGATATTTGTTACAATCCACCTCTTTGTAAAATGTCTTTGTTTGAATACTCATGTTTTCAGTAACAAAAACAAGTAAATCTAAAAAAGAGATGCTAACTGTGTCAAAATGATAAGTAAATTTCAAGTTAAAAGGATTTTGATTAATATGACTCATAAAACCTATTAAACCTTCAGTGTTACCTTGCCAAATTATTAAAATATCATCTATAAAGCGATAAAAGAAAATCAGATGCTTTAAAAAGGGATTATTGGCCCAAATGAATAGATGTTCCCAATAACCCATCATAATATTTGCGAAGCTTGGGGCAAAGGTTGTGCCCATCGCTTTTCCTTTCTTTTGTAAATAGAACTTATCTTGAAATTGGAAATAATTATGACTAAGAATAAATTCTACGCATATTACTATAAACTCCCTTTGTTCGTTTGAAATTGAATGATCTTGTTTCAAATAAAATTCTATCGCTTCTATTCCATGTTGGTGCCCAATACTTGTATAAGGAGATTCGACATCGCAGGACACCCATAAATAATCCTTCCGCCAAGTCACGTCCTTAATTAAATTTAAAATATGCGTCGTATCCTTAACGTGTGATGGTAAAACTACTACATATTTTTGCAAAAAAACTATCTAAATATTTGGACAAATTGGCTGTAAGGGAACCAATCCCTGAGACTATAGGTCTACCAGGGGGATCTGTATTTCTTTTGGGAATCTTAGGGATATGATAAAAATGTGGCACTCGAGGATGACCTATTGATAAAAAAACGATGCTCTTTAGGAGCAAATCAGTTAAAATCTCATCTAAATCAATTTTAAAATCCATCGTTGGGTCCCTACGTAATAGGTGATAAGAGGTAGTATCAGAGAGTAATCTTGTTGCCTCTTTAATATACTGTAGTCTATTCTATCTTGTACTATAATCCCTCCTCCCTTATCTGCCTGTCTTATAACAATTTCAGTCTTGGTTTTTAAATATTTCAAGGCTTCTTTTTCCAATTGTTTTACATTTGTTCTTTGTCCTGATAATCCCCGTGTTTCACACATCACTTTAAAATCCCTATAGACTAACTCATAGAAAGTATCCATGAATTTACCCTTAGACTGTATTGGATAAAACACAGATTTCGGTAGAAAATTGGTATGTAAAAATTGGGGTTCTAGACTAAATGGTGTGTCGTGAATGGTCAAATCCCTCTCATGCAAATCAGTATCCACACATGAAAGGTCTAATCTACTTACTCCTTCATTTTCTTCAAGTAAAGAAACCAGGCATTCTAAGCCACATATCTCCAGCGCGGATCTGTGAGCTACGGCTAATTGCTTATTTTATTCGGATGTTTGTGAGTGTATTACCACTATTTGTTTGTTTGTCTCATTAATCTAGTAAAAACGTTATTGCACCAAGAAGTGTGCGCTTTCTGTTCTTCTCATCCTATTTAGTTATCATTGAAGTGCTGGGTTAGCACTTCCAACTGAGGGAGCGGCACCTTCCTGGAACTTTGTTTTTTTGGACTGTTTCTGGCAACAGATTGGACTCTAAGGTTGTATTTAACCCCTTAGGGGCCAACTCAAGGACATTTATACATTCATCTTTACTTGTTGTTAAGCGCCTGTAGCTGAACTGTATGTATTGTGATTATTTAACATACATATTCACGTACTTTTGAGTTCTCCAGCTTAGATACATTTTTGTTACTTTGTCTTTTCTAAGGACTTTATACTTCCTGAGAATCACACTGGCTATTTTCAAATTTATATATACCACTAGCCTCAATACCTGTGCCTCTGCCTCTGCGCAATATTGAATGTACCTACACGTTATGGATCCAGCGCTTGAGCGCCTATACTACTAAACCCTCTTTTTTCTAAGTTTTATTAAGAAACTAGCTGATATACCCGGCGTTGCCCGGGATTTAATTTTCCCGCTCCCCCCTCTCTCTCTCCCCATTCCCATCTCTCTCTCCCCCCCTTTCTCTTTCTCCCCCGTTCACCTGAATCTGTTCCCCCCCTTCACAGCTCCGCCCCCCCCTGCACAGCTCGGACCCCCATGCACAGCTCGGACCCCCTCCCTCCCCCCCTGCACAGCTCTGGCCCCTCCACTGCACAGCTCCGGCCCTTCCCACTGCACAGCTTGGGCCCTACCCTGCACAGCTCCACCCCCCCCTCTGCACAGGTCCGGACACCCCCTCCCCCCCTGCACAGCTCCGCCCCCCCCTGCACAGCTCTGCCCCCCATGCACAGCTCGGACCCCCTCCTCCCCCCCTGCACAGCTCCGGACCCTCCACTGCACAGCTCCGGCCCTTCCCACTGCACAGCTTGGGCCCAACCCTGCACAGCTCCGCCCCCCCTGCACAGCTCCGGACAACCCCGCCCTCTGTACAGCTCCAGACAACCCTCCCCCCCTCGGCACAGCTCCAGACAACCCCCCCCCCTCGGCACAGCTCCGGACACCCCCCTCTGCACAGCTCCGGACCCCCTCTGCACAGCTCCGGACCCCCCCCCCCTCTGCACAGCTCATCGGCCCATGGGTACACCCCGGTCCCCGTGCTCCTTCCTTCCCCCCCCCCCCATCCCTGGCGCTCCCGGTGCACCCCGGCCGAGTGTGTAAAGTACGGGGCCCGCGGGGTGAGGAGAAGAGCCGAGTGGGCGGTTGGGTGTGCGACGGGTGTGTGTGGGTGAGAGGCGGCGGGTGGGTGTGAGGCGGCGGTGGGAGTGGTACTGATGTGGCTGCAGGGTGTGTGGGTAGGCTCTCGGAGGCTGTGCGGAGTGAGGAGGCTGTGAGGGTGAAGGCGTGTGTAGCCCTGTTGTTTGTGATGTCACCCCACCCCACAGGCCAATCAGAGCGTGAGCCACCGCCAACCAATCAGCAACAACCCACAGACAAACAATTTTTCAGAATTATATATATATATAGACAAGTGTTTTTTGGGTGTTTTTTTTCTTGCAGGTACTGTATGAGCTAGTGAAATACAGAAAGAGATAAACATTAAATGGCTCAGTGACCCGGAACCATGTGTAGCACAATTGCTCTACATATAATGTTTGTCCTATTCAAAGCTTGACTTAGAGTAAGGTGATTTGCCCCCCCTCTCCCCCCCATCAAAATGACATCCTTTCTAATTTAGAAATGTAACCAGGTTGTATTCAATAAAGAGAGGTGGAAATTAATTTAGAGATGTATTCTCAATTAAATGATATTCCCCCAGGTTCCGGGTCCTACTTTGTGCCAGTGCTATATGTGTATGGGAACCTGGGAATACAACGGTACATTTTGCTAAATTATCTTTACGGTTGTTTCCTCCGGCCCTGGACAGTGTCACTTTTAATCAGTTTAGGTTGACAAGAAAGACATTTGAGAACCAGGCCAAGTTTTAACTGGAAAAAAATGTTCTGTACAGTAATATTTATTTATTTATAAAATATTTTACCAGGAAGTAATACACTGAGAGTTACCTCTCGTTTTCATGCATGTCCTGGGCACAGAGTTATGATGACAGATACATGGTTACATAGGAGAATAGGGTTATACATAAACATGAAGACATTGCATGTATGTTAATATTTTGTTAGGGGGCACGGCGGTTGCAGAGGCCCCGCACAATTCTCCCAGGCATGTAAATGAAATGCCGGGGGAGGCGTGAGGCCTCTGCAACATCCCTTACCTGCTCTCAGCCGGCACTTCGGGCGACATGTCACCATGACAACGCAGCGTCAAATGACTCTACAGGGTCAAATGGCAATGCGTCACATGACGTATAGACGTCATATGACGCGCGGACCCGAGAGCAGGTAAGGAGGGGGGGGGGGGGGGGCGCAGGCAAGGGGGAGCGCAGACAGGGGGGGGGGGCGCAAACTGAAAGTTTGCACACCCCTGCTCTAGAGTGTAAGCAAAGACATGATGCAAATGATAAGCAAATACTGATTAAATACTTGGATAAGAGAATAACAGGTAAACCTGAATGTTTCAATGATGAAATGTTGTAATGGGAGAGAGATGGAGAAAATAGAAATGTATTAGGGTGTTAATAGGACACCGGGAAATGTAAAGAATTGAGAGGGTGAAGTGCTGAGTTTTTGAACCTGGAGAATGAGCTGTAAAACTATATATTAGATTACATATAGGATGAGTGTAGTGGTTGCAGTATGATAGTACTAGGGGTATGGAGTACCACTATTTATTTTATTTACTAGCTCAAAGTGGCATTCATTTTTAGTGTCAAACATGCACATTCCCTTTTCCTTTCTTATAAGACTTTCTGCTTTTAGGGCATAAATATTGCATTCAACGTCCTAACATTAGGCCCAAAGAGCATTGCTCATATGTTTAACATGTTTAAATGTACCACAACATTTGTTTAAGAAACAGAAGGGATTGTCTTGTCACAGTATTTACTATGCTGGAAAATGTGGCAATGGGAGTGGTATCAGTTGGTAGAAGTGCTGGAAGAAGAGTTACATAGTACCAGCCAGAAACATGGGACTGAATCACAGGAGATAACGCGGTGTGTCACAGGCATAATGCTGATTACTTGAAGCCAAAGGTTTTTAAAGCTGCAGACCAAGCAAAATCCTACATGTGCATTTTTTTTTAAATAAATCAATTCTGTACTATGAGAAAATACTTGTAGCATAAAAAAACAAAAAACAATTGTGAATTACATTTTTAATAGACCTGTCCTGCACAAGAACATGGAAAAACCTGCTACTTCAAAACAATTTCAACTGGTATCAGTTGTTTAGAGGTTTGTGGCCACTCCTTCCAGGGTTTAAGCTCACCCCACCCCACTTTTTAAGTAGCAGGTTTTTCCATGTTCCTATGTGTGATGGCGAAGAGGTAACCAGGTGACACATGACCCATGTGTTGGGGTTCAGGAGTGTCAGCTCTTGGACCCAACTGTTGTAAAAGCATTACCTGTAATTATGCGACAATAAAGACTTTTTGTGTTTTTACCTTTCCAGGGATGCCAGCAAGCAGGGATTTCTAGGGTATGAGTTTCAATGGGGGTTTTGCGGAGAAAGTGTTGTCAGAATGTGTCTATCTAATCAGGGGCCAGAGTTGCTGGTTCCCCTAAAAATGCACCCAGGAATCAGGTCGGATTCCTGGATGCATGCACAGTATCTCGGTAATATCTCCCCTTGAAAATGCTTGCGCGACTCACCACTAGGGTTCCCTACTTCAGCACAGCCCAGAAAGGTAAATGGTGCAAGGGGATGTAAAGTATCCCTGTCCCCAGGTTAGGGGGGTACCCAGGTTAGGGGGGTACCCAGTTACTGTACAGGTAACTCAGAATCTGTTAAGAGGTTCTGGGGGTACTCCAATCATCTATAAGGTAGTGAGGGGGCTTGTAAAGTTCAGTTCTATGTCTACTTTATAGTGTGTGGGGAATATGGCTAGTAAGAAATAAAGTGCAGTTTTTATTCTATTCCCCATAACAGCAACACTTAGGATATTTTTTAAAGTGTATATTTTATTAAATTGTGTGTTTAAAAACATATATGCTTGTGCACAGAAATGAGCTGGGACTTTCAGAACCAACGCTGGCCCAACAGGCCACTAGGGCTACCAATTGGGGATGAACATGGTACCAATTGGTGATGAACAAGACATCTGGAGATGAAAGCCCCAGAGGATGTCTGAGGTGTCAAGGCTATTTGGACAGGAGGGAAGGACTCAAGTATCCATGTCCTGAGATCAATGGACGCTCATTGCATTTCCATTTGCCCCACCAGACTTAGTGGAGCCGACAATGGGTTAGCTGGGAGAAGATGCTGCTGGTGGGCACATTTCCCATTGGCTGATTCATATTTCCCGCCCACCTGTTTTTTTCAAGCTAGCTCAACACGCCCCCTGCTTCTAACATCATCAGCCAGATGAGCTGCGGCGAAATTTCTCACGCTTTTATTTTATATGCTATACGGTGGAGGGGTTTTAGTCACCCTTTCACCCACCATAACTTAAATAATGTGTGGTGAAGACCTACTCATGTCTCAAGTTGCAAAGCCAGTACAACCAACCTCACACTGATGAGACCCACAAGGTCGAAACAGTCTGTCTGTGAGTAGGTTTATTGGCTTTGCATCTCATCCCAGGCTATGTTTAAAAGCTGTGTTTAAAACAGCATGCATTGGCTTAAGGGTTTAACCATATAATGTGGTCTTGAGACAAAAGGTGGTGACTGTGTGCTCATTTGCATGTCATTTCCCAGAATCCCTTACTGCAGTGGAAGCACTGCATGCTAGGTGATAATGGCGAAAAGTAGGGTTGCAGACCTGTCTAAGACATGTGAATGTGCTCACAAGTAATATATGTTAAAGTGACCACCCGAATCGTGATCTCCCAAAAACCACCAAAAAATGCCCTGGTCAGCACAGATGACAATAAATGAATACCATATCATGCAATAATTAAGTGTGGTAGTGACGGCTATATAGGTGGATAATTATTGTGAGATATGACTATGTGATAATATATATGAAAATAAAATGTATAAAACAATAACAAACAATATTTAAAAATGTCAAAGTTCAAGAATGACCAAAAAATGATGGTCTAATGTCCTGTAACCCAGTGATGGGTAAACCTTGTGTGGATGGTTATGGGGTCCGGGCAGCTTCTTCCTTGGGATCAACAACCTCCCAACAAATACCTATTAGAAAAACAAAAAGAGGAAAAGCGCCCGATCCTTGTGTAAAATCCAATTGCAAAGTTTTAATAACATGATCAAGACAATTGCACACTCACAATTTGCCACTGAATAAAAAGCATTATATGGGCAAGCCCATGTGCCAACATGAAACCAGACCGCCATCCGTTTGCTCCGTTGTACTGTGTTTTCCTGTAAGACCTTACTGTAGTGTTTAAAATTAAATAAACCCCCCTGCGATCGCCTGTGAGAGGCGCGCAGGTAGAGTGACTGATTCAGCCTATCTGGTGTCACCTTGTAAGTGTCTCTCCGGCAACCCAAGATTGCAGCCTGAGGTTCCTATCAAACATGGTCTGAATTGAGAGCGACTCAGGGAACTTCCTCTCCTTTCTGGCGTCTGGCGTCTACGCAAATTTCAACGTGATTTTATTGACAATAAAATATTTAGACAAAAACTTAAACGTTTGAAAGTACATACTCAGGAAAGGACTTATCAGTCATCCAGTGAATGTGAAACTTCAGCTAGCGACATTGATCCCGATACATCTGCACCATTAAGGGACACTATCCCATCCACACAAAGGTCCAGACCCACCTACATCAACCCTCACTACTACCTCTTTTTTAGAGAGACTAGGCCCCCAGTCCAACGCACCAGGGTTAGAAAGACAAGAAGGGGGTCGGCAGACTCGCTAAGAGACAGAAAGAAGGTGTTGAGCCAAGATCATATTTCTGTCTTAACGAGGAGTCTCACTTTTTGCACCATCAATAGGATAGATAAATTTAAATGCATTAAGGATTTGAACTTATTTGCTCGCAAATTATGCTTACACAAATTCTTTAAACGATGCCAACAATAGGCCAGCATCAATACTCCTATGGAGGAGTTTAATGACAAAGACTTTAATCTGCTTCAGGTTTTAGAGGAACTACACGAGGAGAGCGAACGCCCAGTGGGTCAGGGACCATTTACAAACCTTAAAGCTAAATCCAAATTTACACCATCTATTAAAACCTGTTCAAATGTGGATGTTTTTACGAAATTGGTAACGAATGACATCATGTCACTCACAGAGAGACAAGATAAGCATAACCTTACCTTTCAGGAACATACGGCTTTGATGGATTTAGCAATGGATAGTGACATAGTTATCAAGCCCTCCGACAAGGGGAGCAATGTGGTCCTGCTAAACAAGGAAGCATACGTCAAAGAGAGCTTACGACTACTTTCAGATACCAACTGTTATGAGGTTTTATCCTCTGACCCAACAAAAATATTCCTAGAGGAAATCTCTCAGATTCCGAAGGAGGGACTGGAAAATAAGGTTATATCGCAGAATGAATTTCATTTCATGCTGATAAAGAATCCCACTCTGGCTACCTTCTACTATCTACCAAAGATGCATAAAAAGAAAGATCCACCACCAGGTAGACCTATTGTATCCGGGGTGGGGAGTGTAACATCTAATATCAGCGTGTATCTAGATCAATTTTTGAGACCTTTTGTCAGCTCTCTCCTCTCCCATCTGAAGGACACTACAGATGTTCTAACTAGACTGGAAGGCATTACTCTCGAACAACATGTACTTCTTGTTGGTATTGATGTTGAGAGCCTGTACACGAGTATTCTACATGATGTAGGCATACAAGCGGTATCCTATTTTTTGAGAGCTCGAGACACACACTCTGGGCCCCATAATGCATTTGTTACTAGACTATTGAGCCTAGTGCTTACTCGGAATTATTTCCTCTTTAAAGACAAGTTTTATCATCAGGTACAGGGTACCGCCATGGGCACCACCTGTGCTCCCACCTATGCAAACCTTTATCTGGGATGGTGGGAGGAGACGGTGGTGTTCATGGAAAACAACGAGCGGTATGTCGAACACATTAATATGTGGATACGATATATAGATGATATCCTGTTGATTTGGAGTGGGACTGTTAGCCTATTGACTGAATTCATTGGTATACTGAATACTAACGATTTCAATTTGAAACTTACATATACATCTAGTCCACATAGCATTGACTTTCTAGATCTCACAATCACCAAAAACAAGGAATGTGTACTGGAAAGCACGATTTTCCGTAAGCCCACCTCCACCAATAGTCTTCTCGTGGCCTCTAGCCACCATCCCACGTATATGGTTAATAGTAAACCTACGGGACAATTTTTGCGCCTGAGGCGTAACTGCTCCAATACTGTTGAGTTTAAGAGACAGGCCACTGATACGAGAGGTCGTTTTCTGGAGAGGGGCTACAGTAAACAAACAGTCAAAAGGGCCTATCATCGGGCTCTATGTACTCAAAGACACCAATTGCTTCAACCCCGCCCACTTATTGATAATATGGGTGAGAAAGTGGTCAGGTTCATCAGCACCTATAATGACAAATGGGAACTGATACGTGAGAGTCTAACCAAGCACTGGCACATTCTGACACAGGACAATGATCTGAAACAGGTCTTGAAAACGTCACCAAGCATGGTATGCAGGCAGTCCAGAAATCTTAAGGATATTTTGGTACATAGTCATCACAGGAACCATCAAAATAGAACCTGGTTGGGACCTAAACCTAAAGGGTTCTATCCCTGCGGCCGTTGTAAAGCCTGCCCATCAATGCAAAAAGCACAGTTCTTTTCAGATTCAAACAACACAACTTCATTCCCAATTAAGATGTTCATTAATTGTATGACGAGTGGAGTCGTGTATCTGATTACATGCGTATGTACTAAACAGTATGTAGGCGAGACCCATAGGCCACTTAAGATCAGGGTACTCGAACACATTGGCTCTGTTCGTAATAAACGGGATACCCATGTGGCAAGACATGGAATGAGATACATGGGGGCAATGTGGATGTACTTACCTTTATAGGGATAGAACATGTGCCCTGGGGACCCCGCAAAGGGGATTGGGATCGCAAACTGTTACAACATAAATGCAGATGGATACAGAAACTGGGTACGAAATCACCATTGGGGCTGAATGAGGGATTCATCTATACCTCATTCATCTGATATATCTCTCTTTACCACTCGTTACCTTCATTTGATCATGGGTAGTGGGATCTAGGTAGATATTAACTATAGAAACCCGTTTTGACCCCCTTTGGGGGCGGGTTGCCCAGAGTAGTACAGTTCTACACCAGTAATTCACCTGTACCTATGGATACATAATCCAATACTTTGCGATCCAACCCCAACATGCCTTCATTATGCATATACTTACCCTCCACATAACCATCAGTGACATCTCAACATATGTCTGTTTAGAACCGGTTCTACCACTTATTATCATCCACAATGTGCTGTTTCTGATAACATCTTTGTTTGCTACATTATTACTTCCTATAATTTTGGGTAGTGGAATTCAGGTGTATATATATATATGTCTTTACCATCAGAAACCTGTTTTGAGCCCTAGGGGGTGGACTGTACACTATATTGCATTTCCACAACCCTGGCGTGCTCTACTATAGTGGTTATATTACCTTATACATTTATCCCCTACATCATGTTCATCTGGACCTTAAGCCTATGCACACATGCTACTACTAGTGTCATGTATATCTTGATGTTTCATCTGTATCAAGACCATTATCATGCTCAATATGCCAGTTTGTGTGTAACTTTAAAATAACTGATTTGTTTGGTTATTTATGCATTCATTCACACTGTATTGCTATATCTACCTAATTACATGATACACTGTCTCTCTTAAATAACCCCCTCATCTGTGTGGGAATAACCCCCCTCCTCCCTCCTCCCTATTTGTGGGTGGATACAGCACAGAGCAACAAGCCGTGTCTGTTAATTACAGACAGGCAACACCAGAGATCAGCCTTTACTGTTTGCTCCTCCCTCTCACTAGAGGGTATATTAGGCGCATGGACACTTGAGTGTATAGCCCCTCCCCCCTGAAGAAGTGTCTCACGACACGAAACGATCGTCGGGTGCTGTGACGTCACGTCGGTGGCGTCCACATGAGGTCTGGTGTTAGTCAGCGGTTGTAGCGTCCACATCCTCACAGCAGCAAAGGCAGCAGATACGTTTGCATTATTCACGGCTACTCATAGCCTGTCTCTGGTACTCACTTTCTGTGATCCCTTGGTACTATTTGCAACATAGTTGTATTAGTGTGTACTCAGCCTGCTACTTTAGTGTGTTACACATCACACTGAGCTGCTGTCTGTGGTTGATGGTGTGATTTATATGGATGTTATACATACAGTGCTTACTTTGCTTATTTGTCCTATCATTACTGAGCCAATTATGGTGTGATACATTTTGCAACTTTATTGTATGACACCATTTACCATCCAGCAACTTTATAGTGATTTATGGAGGGCTACATTAGAGTGTGACAAGAGCGTTTGGTTCGCTGTGCATTTAACCCTGTCATTACTAGCCAGCACTATCACTAACCGCACTAGCACCTCCCAGCTTGGGGAATATTTTATTCCAAGTTTTAATTCACTTTTACATACTTTTAACTTGTTTCGGAGTATTGATATCCTAATAAACATTTATTATTTTCATTTTAACAGGTTAGACGTCCTGTCGCCATATAGCCCTGCCTTTGTGGGTGATTGGCATCAGTTCGGCTCCTCTAAGGATTACTATATCCTCCCTACTATTCATTATTGTTGCACCATGAGTGCGTGCTAAAAAGGGACTTATGTGACCTCGGTCAACATCTTTTTGCATTCTATGTTAATTTTCCCTATGCACCTGGTGCTTACTTTAGATTATTTATGTGGTATTGAGCGTTATCATCACCTTTATTTGTTGGGTACTCCAGTACCCTGGTGCTGCTTGGCGTAGTGAGTTGGAGCGGGTCCCATGCAGCGGGGCCTCCAACACAAATCCCCTCTCTCCTTAGTGTCCAGATCCGCCTCGTGGGGTGAGCACCAGCCGGAGGGTCTCACCTAATTGTTCTGGAGTACTGCGGCCTGATCCCAGGTCATAGAGCACCACGTGGTTGTCCGGTCACCGGTGCAGAAGTATCAGTAGGGGAAGAATCCCTATCTGAGGCCAGCCCTACAACATTACTCTTATGGCTCAGGGTGTAACTGGGGCCTAGGGGGGCAAGATCTAGGCCTAGGCCAGGAAGCACTGCTCCCTGGACACTACCTTCTTCTTTGCCTCCTCCGTCAGGACTGGTGTGTGCTCCCTGCACGCGTAAGATATCCCGTTTTCCCACTTGCTACAATCCTATTGGCTGGGCAGTCCCATGTGGTACAGTCCCTCCCTCTAGGGATTCTGGGACTTGTAGTTCCATGGCTGCATCTGCGGAGATACACTAAGATGGCCGCTGCGTCCTCCACTGCGCATGCTTGCCTCGCCGTACTGCACATGTGCAACTCGCAAACCTCCCAATCGCGCAGCACTCCATGCAACCACTAAACAGATCCCCGCACCGGAGGCAGGGTAGGGAAACTAGGCTACATCTTCCCCCTGTGGAGACCTCAACGGCCCCACGTGAGAATACATATACAACTTTTATATAATGAAAAATACAGTTCATTATACAACTTAACTTTGTACAATACATCTAAACCAAATTAAACAGTTCAGTGAGCATGGTCATTACAGAGGCAAACCTGCTCCGAGACAGCTGCTAAGACTCATAGTGAGGTACTCCTAACGAATCATACACCATTCTCGTTGGTGGGCGTCTCATTCTTTGACTCCGATGAGTCTCTTCTCTGACGTCTTCTGGGATGGAGAGGCTACCATCAGCTTGAGGCCCTCGCCCTCTCATAAGGTGTGAATTTTGAGCTACATAGTCTCTAATAGGAATAAATCTTGGGCCCCTTGGGTTGAGTGGTCGGCTTATTGAAGCCGCTGGGTAGGGTACGGAGGACAGGCCCATTACCCACTACTTCTTCTGGGTGTGCCCACCAGTCTCCATTTCTGGTGGCAGAGGTTCCTTCCAAAGGATCCTGATTATTTTCCATTACAGCATTCGGGATTTCCCTGGATTCCTCCTGTTCACTTACCGGCACTATTGGGGATGGTTCAGGTTCACTTTCCCCCCCTTGAGGAATAGGTAGCAAGTGATTCCAATGCCAGACCTTTATCCTTCCGTCTAAATCTCGGATGCGATATACAGGGAGGCCCGGCATCTGTGACTCCACCTCGAAGGGAGTTTCTCACCAGCGGTGCACTAACTTATGCTTTCCTGGTATTCCTAAATTCCGCAGGAGAACTGCTCCTTGAGGGGCGGGACTAGTGCTCGCGATCGGAGCGCGTCCGTCCCCAGTAGCTCCTCGTGTGGAGCTATGCTATTGTAGCAATATGAATACATTTTTAACTCAGCAGCTCACTTTGGCCGGTATACTTACAAGCACCCTGCATTAGTCTAAGGTGTCTAGCCAACACCTGGTATCTAGGTCTGCTGTTATGGACGGATGTATCCTACGGTCCATACTATTGGACATTACGTGTAAACAGGCACTACTTGTGCAATGTTCTAGCAGCTATTGATCCTGCCTGCCATGGTATATCTAGTGCACACAGGTGCAATCCATTGGCAGGTAAGAATCACTTCAACTACATGCCACTGGGAGTGCACTTGAATGTTAAGTGCACACTGCACTGTACTGACCGGCACCCGGTGCCTGCATTACATACCCAGAGACTATCTACCAACGGGATTAGCCCTTTATACTATAAATTGGTTACCCTAATGAGGCGAGACCTTACCTGTATCTCCAGTAAGCTCTCCAGGCATTACGTGGTTAGCTTCATTTACCACAGTTATCAATAGGATCTAAGAACTGCTACTTGGCCCTTACACTGTCATCTCTGTCCTTTAGAGTAAGGACAGTGCATTGGTCGCAGTTATCATTACGTCCAGTTCCGTTTTTATAATTCGCTGTCATATTGGCTCACATTAAGTATTGTACTTTGACCCACAGCGTTCCACTTTATTTTAATTTTCTGAGTTACGACTCATATTAAAGTGTTTTAATTTACCCAATCCTCTCTTACACCACATTGTCCACGTGTACACTTGTCATATTGAGTGTGCGAGTGCTCTCCTTGGGGTCCTTTTCTCTCGTCGTTGTTATTTTTGGTGTAATACCGCTCCCAGCCCGTTGAAGCTAGCATCCACGTGTAGGATGTACGGTTGCTCCGGGTCTGCACAGGCCAAGACAGGGGCTTCAGTGAGACTCGTTGTCAGCCCTGTGAAGGCCTTCTCGCAGGCGGAAGTCCATTTGTCCCTGAACGGTGTTTGCGGCTTTTTGCTGAGGCTCTTCTGGGTAGATCTTCAACAGATTGTTGAGGACTTTGGCCTTCTTGAGTACCCCTCTATGAGTCTTTGTAGTATCCGCAAAACCCCAAAAAGGATTGTAGCTTCATCACATTATCTGGTCTGGGCCAGTTTACTGCGGCTTCGACCTTAGCGGGGTCGGTAGCCACTCCTTCTGCGGACACTATAAGTTTCTGAATGTCTCTCTGTTATATTATCCTGGATGGCCTGGGTGGCCATCCGCCGACTTAAGGCAAAAACAGAGCTCCTCATATTTCCTCCCAAACATGGCCCTACTACCTCCTTCCACATTACTGTTGGAAGTACTATCATTCACCCAGTAGCCCAAGCACGCTGCCTAAGGGTCACATTCGACTCCTCTTTTACATTCTCCTCTCACATTCAAAAGGTAGCTAAAACTTGTTGTTTTTTCCTCTCCAATATTACAAAGATACACCCTTTCCTCTGTTGTTCGACTGCTAAAACTCTGACACAGACCCTCATTCTCTCACATCTCAATTACTGTAACCTCCTGCTGTCCGACCTTCCTGCCTCTCACCTGTCTCCCCTACAATCTATCCTAAATGCTGCTGCCAGAATCACTCTACTCTTTCCTAAATCTGTCTCGGCTTCTCCCGTGCTGAAATCCCTCTCCTGGCTTCCTATCAAATCCCGTATCACACACAATTCTCCTCACTTTTAAATCTTTACACTCTTCTGCTCCTCCTTACATCTCAGCCCTAATTTCTCGCTATGCACCATCCTGACTCTTGCGTTCTGCTCAAGGATGTCTTCTCTTTACCCTTTTTGTATCTAAAGCCCTCTCCCACCTTAAACCTCTCACTGACTGCCCCACACCTCTGGAATGCCCTTCCCCTATATATCCGACTAACACCCTCCCTATCCACCTTTAAAACCCACCTTAAACCACACCTGCTTAATGAAGCATATGAGTAGCTCGATGGCTGATACTTTATACCTCATACAACATAAAGCTTGGCCCCCTGCAGACACACATACCAGAATGCTCTCCGACTGTCACTGTACATTCTTCCTACCTACCAATTAGATTGTAAGCTCTTCGGAGCAGGGACTTCTTTTCCTAAATGCTACTTTTATGTCTGAAGCACTTATTCCCATTATGTCTTTTTTGTATTATTTGTTATTTATATGATTGTCACATGTATTACTACTGTGAAGCGCTATGTACATTAATGGCGCTATATAAATAAAAACATACATACATACTTGGGCACTTGAGTACATAGTGTTGTACATGACATACAGTATAAGGTGAGACAAAGTAATAATTGGTAGAAAGGGTTGGTCTTTCATAAATTGGACAAGACAAAAAATGTTGAGAATAAGGGCCTCATGCAGTAAGCAGCGATAGGCCACTTATAGCCAAAAAAAGCCTACTGCGATTCACTAAGTCCCGATAAGCTGGCGATAAGAGCAAAAATCGCAATATTTTTTTCCCGGAAAAAAATCGGCAGACGCGCGACGATAAGCCACTTTTCGGCACTGATTGCCAGTTTTTCAAACACGCTTAATTCTATAAGCCCCGATCAGCTTATCGCAGCTGATCGCCACTTTAGAATGGTGATTTTCTCTACAAATCGTCCCGCTACAGAAAGTTGCCAAGAAGGTGGGGAGAATCTGGTGATGAGCAGCGAGACGACACTTAGAAAATAAAATGCATGTTTCCTGCATCGCATTGATGCCGGGGATCTCCGGAGCTGATATCCATTAATACCAGCACCGGAGACCGACCGCATGAATCCCATGCATGAAAAATACATTTACAGACAACTTCATTACCTTAGCGGCTAACCGCTAAGGCAATGAAGGGGTTAACCACCCGTGCCAGGCTTATTGTGGGAAGCGGGGGTGGGTGAAGGTGGTATTTGGCCCTTGGTGGGTGTTTAGGACGTGCGGGGGGTAGCGGGTGGACTTAACCCCTTCATTACCATAGCGGTTAATACCGCTAAGGTAATGAAGGGGTTAACCCCTCCCGCTACACCTCCGGTAGGCCTAAACACCCATCCTTGGGGCTAATACCCCCTTCATCCACCCCCGCTACCCACAATACAAAAAAAAAATACACACACACAATAGCCCTACTACCCACCTCCTAGGCCCCCAATAAACCATTACAATATCTAATAAACACCAATACACCACTCACCCACCCTGTGCCCCCAGATACTGTAAAACCATTATTTTTTTTTTACATACACAATTAATACTCCAGTCCGGTGGGGGTCCCCGGTGGTCCCGACTGGTGTCCGCAGGTCCCACAGTGCACCCTGGGGGGTATCCACGGATGTCTGGGGGCCTCTGGGTGGTCCCCGCTAGGCTCCGTGGGCCTCCAGGTGGTCCCTGCGGGTGTCAGTGGGCCCCACGGGGTCCACAGGTGGTCACTGTGGGTGTCTGGTGGTCCCCGGGTTGTCCCCACGGGTGTCTGTGTATGGTTGAGAGGATGAGAAAGGCAACAGACACTTTCTCCTGTCTGAAAGGGAGAAATAAAGTGGATGGGGGAGAGCTCAATGACTAGCTGGGTAATAGGAATCCGTATGTAACTGCGCAATTAAATATTAAAATAAATCAAGCAGGGTCTCCAGGGGCTTTCACTACCGGCGGTGTCTGTGAGGAATTATAATGCACTTTACTAAACCATGACTGTGAGCTGGGAACCGCAGGTAGTGCGAAGTCTCTGTAAGTGGCCCAGGAGTTTTAGCTGTCTCTCTACCTATTGACTGTAAGCTGGTTAATTTTCTTAATTAGGTGAGTTTTGTTAAATACACCAGTGGACCGTTATGTAAACATTTGTATATTGGTTGCAAGTAACCATGCTCTTTGATAAGGGGGAGGTTGAGAAGCTAGGGTACTATGTCTATGAACAGTGACGGGTTTAGTCTCAGAAATGTTTGGTTCCTTGTTATTCAATTTCACTTAAGTCCAGCGGAAATGATTTCTCCTACCACATGTTTACAGTAAAGATGTTCACGCGTGTTCAGTGTACTTTATTTTTACGGGTCCCTGTCTTTTTCTTCCTTACAGGAGAGACTGAAAATGTACCAGTAAACAGCCTCCCAGCTCAGATATACCAGGTAATATGAAAGAAATCTTTAAAAAAAAAAACAAGGACTGGGAAATAATGTAAAACAACCCAAGCTGGGAAATAATCATATAGCTTCCTGAACTATCAGAGAAGTTAAATGGGGATCTGATTTCCATCCTCTTGAGGATCTGTAACTTTAAGAAATGTTCATTCATTTTGGATAGAATGAAAGCAGAGTTGTCTTAACGTCACCTGCCATAGTTATCCATCAATACTCTGATTCGAATTAGGGTTAAAAACTAAGCAAATATGTGGTAATGGACAAACCTTATACATTTTACCATAACTTTTCTTCAAAACATCTGCCATCGGAGGATGTGAAATCAAACGGCATGAAATGGCATCTCAGTATTTTTCTTTATTAAAGGTTAATTTTTATGTGGAGGGCTGGATTACTAATTCCTGCAAATCAGTATATTAAACATAATTAACCTAATTATTACAGTGACGATGGGCCCTATCTATATTCAATATTCTACTGCAAACTGTTAACTTGAGTTACCAGTTACAACTTAAAAATACATGTTTTTGGTTTATTAACTTGTCTGTACTTGTGTTTGCTAAAAGTGGGGTTATCTAAAAGGGTTAAAATAGTCTCCTACTAAATTAAAATTCATTTGTAAAGCTGATTTACTTGTACTCTGACCGGTTGCTACAAAATGTTCCGGGCAAAGAACCAGTAATGTACAAATTCTGCGAAAAGCACTTTTATCTGTTAACCCCAGGTTAAATAGGCCCAAGTGTTATCATTGATGGCCCACTACAATTATATGTGTATATTATGGAGGTCTGGTGACAGTACCCAGACCTACCAGAATCCCTGGGTGTCATCCTCAAAGGGGACCCTACATTCCTGAATCCCCCCTTGAGTAGCAGAGAAAGGTGAAAAAAGGGTCAGCATTCAGTCAAGGTCTTTACTAAAAAAAAAAAGATATCCTTGGTCTGATATAATTCACTAGAATAATGAATATATATGTGACACCCCTACTCCCCCCCCCCAAAAAAAAAATGAGGGATAGGTTGTACATGTAAGAAGAGGGATAGTATTCTCTGGGGTTTTGACAGGGTTTATACCTGTTCAAAACTGTGTAGGTGCTCAGCAGTTTACCTTTTGCATCTCAGGCTAGATGGTGGATTCATGCCAGCTTGTATAAGGCTGAGTCCCCGGTGGTCATGGCGGATCCCGCTATGGCGTGTGCGCCACATACCACAGCACAGCCCTCTATGGGGCAGGCCCCTGTGGCTGTGCGCGTGTGGGCGCACAAAGCGCTGTGACACGCACGCTGGCAGGGAAGACAAGAATTTTGCCTTCCTGTGCCGCAATGCGATCACGTGGCCGGCGAGCAGCCAATGGCAGGGCAGATATGCCCCGTCATGACCATGCCCCAGTCATTGCCCTGTCCCCCCCGCGCTCCCCTACAGACCGTCGATCGCGGCTGTAGTCACTGCACACGCTGCCAATCGCGCGTGCAGCAGGGAGGACTGGGGCCGTAGCATAAGGGAGCTGGTGAACAGAACAGGGCGCCAGGAACGTTGTACTTGTCTTTATTTAGATCGGCGGCATAGTCCATACAAACAGGACTGGGTTTCAGCATACAAAATACAGCATCCATTTAGTCTCTTGCATTGCGAGTTAGTCCATCCCTGATCCCTACTTAAATCTTGAGATTGGAACCCAGCATAAATCCACCCAAGCGCCCTACTTAAATCTGAGAATGGACTGCTTCCTACAGGAATGTAGATTCCTATAGCACCTCTCTATGGGGCCCTTTAACTGGAATGCAGTCCCTATATAGAAACAAATAAGATGGTGTGTGCTGCTTTCCTGCTTTACAGGCTAGGAGAGCCTGGACTCCTCCCTGATGTTAGAGTCTGGGATCCTCGCTGGTGTTATAGAGATCCTCCCTGCTGGGGGTCTGAATACATGATGGATCTTCACCTTTTATACCCAGGGCATGGCCAACACTCTGCCCCCGTATCTGGGCAGATTAATTGTTGCAACAGGATCACCTCAGTCAGGCGACCCTTCCAGCAACTTCTTGAACTAAGCACAAGGCCCAACATGTGCCTAGGAAGTGCAACATTATAGAAATATAATTGTAGCTAACTCACATGTCAGAGTTTTGTGAGGACTTAACCCCAGCACTGCCTGCAGCTACCAGGACTGACATGCAGGGCAAAGGGAATTTGTAGCAGGGTGCTACATATCTTTGTGATATTTGAAAGTGGACTGATTGAATGATGCTAAACAATCCACGATTGTAAGGGTGTAAAGGTCAGATACTTGTTTGCCTCTCAAAATTAGGAGTAGCTCTGTCAAGACTAATCTCTTCACCGGTGGCAAAATATATATCCCTTAGACTAAGGTTCCAGTGGATTTACCAAAACATGATATCAGAACGAAAGAAAGCACTGAGCCCTATGTGAAGTGCTTCATGACCGCAAGGCCCATGCTTCCCCCTCCCCTTTTGGTCACAGGTGATGCCCCAGAGGGGGGCTGGGGATATAGGCTGGCAGTAAGGGGTGGGAGATCATACCGCGCCCCTTACTGTGTTTTTGCAGTGTCTGTCCCGGGTGCTGGAGCTATGTTAGCAGCTCGAGGCAGGAGGTAGGCTGCGGTGGCAGCAGCCCTGCATTTTGAGTGGAGATGGGGGTGGAAGCTCTAGGGTAAGCAGTCCGTGACTTACCAGGTGACCGGGGGATCAGCGGGGGTAAGGGGAGAGCTCTGGCCATTATGCCTCCTGCTGCTGCCCTCCTGCTCCCTTTGATATTCCTGGCTCCCTCAACCCCCGCGTTACATAGTCCGGTTGTGGGGTTGAGTTTCATGGGAACCCCCTTGTTGGTGGCACTCTCAACCACCAGCAAGGGTTATAGGCTGTAGTGCGGGTTTTGACGGCGTCCTCGTGGGGTTCAGGGAGCTGTGCAGTGCGCGGAGAGGCCCACCAGGCCTACAGTAGATCCTGGCTGGGCTGAGAGCATGCACCATGGGAGCCTGAGCGGGGAACCGGTCAGCACAGCATTGGGTGAGTGAAGGCCCCTTGGACATATGGTGGTAATTTCAGACTCTTTGGGCCTTCTGCTGCCCTTTCAGTTCCCCCTCCTTCCCAGTGAAATTTCTCCAAGGCGAGTGACTGAGGTTTAAGCCCTTGGGGAGCCTCTTTGGTGACCAGATAGGTTGTGGGAACACACACAGATCCATAAACCACAAATGTTCCCAGGACTCAAACGGAAAGAACAGATAGTAAATGGATTCAGCCAAAAGTAAATATTTAATGGTACATGAATGATGCAAAAAATGGTCAAACAAAGACCAAAAAGAAAGCACTATATGCTAGGGCAGGGACAAGGACAGGGAATGGGAAAGGGGAGAGGGAAAAAAGGGAAAACACTGGGAGTTAAAAGTCCAGGGCAAGGGGGGAAACGTCACGTTTCGAGGTATAGAAACCCCTTCTACAGGCCCGTTCCCAGGTAGACCGTAGTCACCTGGTACTTCCCTAAACCCTGTAACAATGTCCCTGAGAGACACAGTGACAAGCTATCACTGAATATCCCAACAGAATGAAGGTAGGCTGTGAGGCACAAGACTCAGACCAACTAACCCTAAGTGAGTAACAGGGAAACTGGATGATAAGGGTCTGAACCTAAAAGGTATACATCAACACTATAAAGGCTATCTAAGTAGCAGTGGAATTAGCTGGCAAAGCAGGGTACTAAAGGGTTAATGACCCACGCTGGAGTGCCTATGGAGACAAGGAATATACAGACTTAACATAAGACAAGATAAAGGCAGAGAGAACAATGTAAAGGCACCCACATACAGAGAGAAAGAACATACTTTGAGTCCAGTAAATGCAGGAAATGTCCAATGGCAAAAAACGGGTCGTGGCAGCAAACTCCTCCTGGTGCAGGCAGCCCAGCAATGTGCAGATGGTGATGTCTGAGAGCCTTAAAGCGGCGTGCACCAACGCCGGAGGAGATCTTCTCCATGCAGCAGCAGCAGCCCACCAGGGGCCCAGACAGAGATATATAGCACAAAGGGAAGATAGCAAATACAAAGGGTTAAACATGTGTGTCACTGTTTAATAATAAATGTATATGCCCTAGCTATATATAAGATCCCAAGTAGTGACAGGCAACTAATAATGTAAAGCAGGGTAAGTATATACCAAGGGAATGAATGACCAGGACAGAGAATGACATGATGTGGTAGAGGTGGAGGAGACTAAGGTGCCAAGGGTAGCTCACAGCACACAATGATGGACACAGAGGGAGGCCACATGTTCCAGCGGAGGACACCATAGAGAGATCAATCAATGGAGAGATCTGTGAACCAAAGAGAGGGAGTTAGATGCAGCAGGCAGTCGAGTGGCAAAACCAGACACACGAACTAAGGTGACAGACGCCCAGTGAACGGCACTAGAGCAATAGCTTAGAGGAAGCAGCTCACAGGTCCATAGTTTCAAGGACACAGGTTGTGGGAACGGCTGAGGCCATTTTGCGGCAGAGGCAGGATAATTTGGGACCTCTCATTTCATCTCATCAGGGAGGCTGGGAGGATGTCCACTATCAGCCCCTCGTGCAAAACAAATAAAAAATGTTTTTGAAAAAATGGGTTGATTGGTTACCCCAGGAGGTGGGTCAGAGTCCCACAGATATTTAATCTGGTGCTCCTGATCAGTCAGGCACTATGCAATAATTTAAAGGGGGCTGTGCATGCTGTTAAGCATAGTTGAGGTATGCGCGTTAGTGGCTTGTGACAGGTAAAATTGAAACACATTTCCCAAGACCAATGTTACATGAACTTTCATCTACTGTAGACAAAGGGAAGAATGTATGACCGGGATTTCCGTGTTCAGTACCCACTCATGGGGCTCTTTCGTCTCGACGTGGCAGCCGCATGGGAAGGGGCACCAGCTTTGTGGGTGGGGGCCAATCCTTGTCCTGTTGTGCTAGGTGCAGCATTGGGGCTGCAGCTGTTTCAGGGGGGGAGGCAGTGTTCGCTTTTCCCGCACCAACAGGTGGCCTGACTGAAGCTGAGAGGGGGTCTGCTGTTGACTTGAGTGGGCTGGGCTCATTGTGTTTTGAGTGCCTGGGGTTAAGTATTGCTCAAAACATCCAGGGGGAGCATAAGGGAAGATAAGAGAACAAAATATATATATAAGTGCAGACGTTATGTGATTAGATGAGTATTTCAGCAGTGTCTTGGCTCGTATGGCTATTCTACTCACAGGAGCAAGGTATATTCAAAGCAGTTGGCAAATTGGGCTGCCACCCTTGAAGATGTCTATGATCTGTGCCCCCCAGGCGATACTCCATCAGCGGTATGTGTATAGAGAGAGGGAAAGACTACATAGTGCGATCAGTATGAAAAAAGTTTATATATAGAAAACACAATAAAAATGCGCACTTACAATTTGCACAAAGATAAAAAGCATGTATCACATAATGTGAATGGAGGGTGTCCTGAAACAGCTCACCGCCTCCTTCTGGTCAGTCTGCTGGCTTCCGCGGCTCTGTGTCCTGGACCGGAGCTTCCTTCTGCGCGCCCGTCTGCAAGGTGTGACGTCACTGCATTCAGAGCTGGTTTCTACGGATCCTCTCCAAGACCAAAAATGGTCCGCAGGTAAACTCTACGCGTTTCGCCCAGCTACCAAACTGTTTCTCGGCTTCGTCAGGAGTATGTTGTGTGTTCTAATGGTGGCTATTTATACATGTTATTCAATTAAAAAATCAATCAATTAATCTAGATTGCACAAGGGAGTAGGTATTGGAATCAATGTTAATCCAATGAACCTGGGTACATAGGTGGCAATAGGACTTTGGGGATTATATTCTATTCATATCATGTATAGTATTTGACAAATTCTAATGGGTATCAACAACAATTCAGCCCTTAATGGGTTTTATGATATGTCACCTGGCAAATGCTCATAATTCAAATATATGTGGATGTTAAAGTGTATATAGCAAATACACATTAGGTATAGCCATAATACAGATCGAGGAGAATATAGGGAAATATATTACAATAGATGCTAATAATGACTCTATAATTTAAAGGGAATAGTTGACAAGTTGCTACATTCAGAATTGCTGTGTGTGATTTAACCAGAATGGTGGTATTACTTCTTGTCTGTGTTAAATTATCTTACAGGTCAAAAAGAGACTAATGAGGCTCTGATTCAAAAGGTGTCATGGTTCATCAAAAAGGCAAAAAATTGAAGAGAGCAATCCTATGGACACTCTATGACACATTCCAGGGTACTTGACCCATAATATTAAGGGTGGGAATAATGGTACTATAATTCCTAATCACACATAGAAAAATGAATAAAAAATATATTATAAAATGTTGAAATATTATATTTGTGCTGCAGTGATCAAGAAGATGGCATGAGGGTGATCTAATAAGCAAAAGACTCTAGTGACATATCATTTACAATAAATGGTGCATGTAAAGTGAATGACAATGGACATAGCTGATATGCAAAGACATATTTATACATAAAGGTGTCCGAGACAGAAAGCCATTCTTGGAGGTAGATCTGAAACGAAAAGCAGGTGAGAGCAACAGGAGAGCAGAGGCGAGACTTAACTCCTACAGAGCCTAGTATACATGTTGATATTTAATTCAAAAAAGGGGTGATGTCTATCTCAGCGTTTAATCCTCTAGGGGCTAGTGTTTTAAGACGGTGAATCCAAAAGGTTTCCCGTTTCAAAAGTTCTAAACCCCTGTCACCTCCCCTCCAATGAGGTAATACATGTTCAATGGCTTTATAGGTTAAGCCTGTCGGCTCCCCACCATGAAATTCAGTGAAATGATTGGGGATACTGTGGTTGGTTAATTTCCTACTAATGCCACTAAGGTGCTCTATGATTCTAGTTCTTATAGGCCTGATTGTTTTGCCAATATATTGTAGCTTGCATGTACATTCTGTCATGTAAACTACATGATCTGTTCTGCAAGTCATAGAGGTGTTAATATCAAAAACTTCACCCGTGACATTGGAATTGAACTTGGTATGTTCAGATGATTTAAACCGGCATGCCCTGCAGGTGGAACAGCCATGAAAACCTTTTTTGTTCAACCATACATTATCCTTAGATTTGTTGTCCCTGAGTGCACTGGGGGCTAGTTTGTTCTTAAGGTTGCTTGCTTTGGTGAAGATTACATTGGGCTTCTCTGGAATGTTAGGGCCCAAAATGGGATCATTTTTGAGAATCTCTCAATTTTTTGCCTTTTTGATGAACCATGACACCTTTTGAATCAGAGCCTCATTAGTCTCTTTTTGACCTGTAAGATAATTTAACACAGACAAGAAGTAATGCCACCATTCTGGTTAAATCACACACAGCAATTCTGAATGTAGCAACTTGTCAACTATTCCCTTTAAATTATAGAGTCATTATTAGCATCTATTGTAATATATTTCCCTATATTCTCCTCGATCTGTATTATGGCTATACCTAATGTGTATTTGCTATACACACTTTAACATCCACATATATTTGAATTATGAGCATTTGCCAGGTGACATATCATAAAACCCATTAAGGGCTGAATTGTTGTTGATACCCATTAGAATTTGTCAAATACTATACATGATATGAATAGAATAGAATCCCCAAAGTTCTATTGCCACCTATGTACCCAGGTTCATTGGATTAACATTGATTCCAATACCTACTCCCTTGTGCAATCTAGATTAATTGATTGATTTTTTAATTGAATAACATGTATAAATAGCCACCATTAGAACACACAACATACTCCTGACGAAGCCGAGAAACAGTTTGGTAGCTGGGCGAAACGCGTAGAGTTTACCTGCGGACCATTTTTGGTCTTGGAGAGGATCCGTAGAAACCAGCTCTGAATGCAGTGACGTCACACCTTGCAGACGGGCGCGCAGAAGGAAGCTCCGGTCCAGGACACAGAGCCGCGGAAGCCAGCAGACTGACCAGAAGGAGGCGGTGAGCTGTTTCAGGACACCCTCCATTCACATTATGTGATACATGCTTTTTATCTTTGTGCAAATTGTAAGTGCGCATTTTTATTGTGTTTTCTATATATAAACTTTTTTCATACTGATCGCACTATGTAGTCTTTCCCTCTCTCTATACACATACCGCTGACGGAGTATCGCCTGGGGGGCACAGATCATAGACATCTTCAAGGGTGGCAGCCCAATTTGCCAACTGCTTTGAATATACCTTGCTCCTGTGAGTAGAATAGCCATACGAGCCAAGACACTGCTGAAATACTCATCTAATCACATAACGTCTGCACTTATATATATATTTTGTTCTCTTATCTTCCCTTATGCTCCCCCTGGATGTTTTGAGCAATACTTAATCCTTGGAACCCGTGAAACAGGTCCCACCAGTGAGGTTTGAGCAAGGGGTTGGGTCACCCATTTCTCTCAATCACTTTTCCACATATTATTTATTGGTTTCATCTGACAAGTAGCGCCTGTCTTTTACCTTTATCTACACAATTTTGAGTGCCTGGGGCCCATCTCACAGCTGACAATGAGTTAGCTTAGTTCCCGGTGCGGAGCCTTGCTTTAGATTTAGGTTAAGGATGCTTTGATGTACATCTGTAATGGGTAGACACCGCAGACTGGACTGAACCATGAGGCCGAGGTGGGGATATAGATACACCGGTATATGAAGATAATGGGTGCTCTAACAGTCCAGAGAAATTAAGTAATGTTCATCAATGTTTAGGGAAACACATATAGCTCATTTGTGGAGAGGGGGAACTACTGGATGAGTTTAGTATATCACTAAAAGCATCAAAATCCTGAAGGCAACAGCATAAATGTAAAATTACACTAGGTTGTACCTCATTGGAAGTAGCTATATATTGAGAGCTAAAGACTCACCCCAGTTTGTAGCAATAGCGATGATCCATATTGATAGAGTGTCAGAAGATCTTACCCCTCTCCTAGAGCCTGTAGTGATCCAGATGGCGTGTCCAGCCGCTTGTAGAGTAGAAGTAATCCAAAGAAAGATGCAAATGAATGCACAAAGCAGCGCACTGCCCAGGGACACAGGTGTATAAAAGTAAAAATATATATTTATTGTCAGTCAGACATGACAAACAAGGAGGTAAGCATCCTCCAACGCGTTTCACACAGCAAGGTGCTTTATCAAGGAGTATGGTACAACACACAAAGAGGGCTCAGTGTGTTGTACCATACTCCTTGATAAAGCACCTTGTTGTGTGAAACGCGTTGGAGGGTGCTTACCTCCTTGTTTGTCATGTCTGACTGACAATAAATATATATTTTTACTTTTATACACCTGTGTCCCTGGGCAGTGTGCTGCTTTGTGCATTCATTTGCATCTTTCTTTGGATATAGATACACCGACCTGGGGCCACGAAGTAGGGTCCGGAATGCAGATGCGTGGTTCCATCACGCGTATTGAAAGCCGTCTTCCACTCATCACCCTGACGAATTCTCAACAAATTATATGCCCGTTGCAAGTCCAATTTGGTAAAAATAAAGGCTCTTTGCAACCTGTCAAACAGTTCAGAATTGAGTGGTAACAGATATCGATTCTTTACCATGATTTTGTTTAGGCCTCGGTAGTCAATGCACAGACGCAGTGTTCCATCTTTCTTTTTAACAAAGAAAAACCCTGCGCCAGAGGGAGAAGAAGACTTCCAGATGAATCCCCTCTGAAGGTTTTCTTGAATGTACTCCTTCATGGAGCGGTTTTCCGGAGGTGACAGTGGATATGAACCTCCTCTGGGAGGTACTGAACCAGGCAAAAGATCAATGGGATAGTCGAAGGACAGATGTGGAGGCAGCTCCTCGGACTGAACCTTGTCGAATACGTCCTGAAAGGAATAGTAGATACCGGGTAGTTCGGGTTTCTGCTCAGACGACACTGAAGCAGCAGCCAGTGTTTGGGAAGGAACGGAACAGTTTTTTAGGCATTGTGAACTCCAATGGACGAGCCGAGACTCTGCCCAGTTCAAGAAAGGATTATGAATTTGGAGCCATGGTAATCCTAGAATTACGGAAATATTAGATTGGATTATGTCCAATCGGATCTTTTCTGTATGGTCCGTACCTGTCTCCCACCGTAGTGCAACCATCTCCAAGGAAATGAACGCTGGTTGTAAGGGTCTGCCATCTATTGCTTTCAAATATTGCTTTCAAAGATTTTTTCTGTACCAACGGGATACAATGTTTCTCCACGAAACTTTGGTTGATGAAATTGCCACCTGACCCGGAGTCCAGAAAGGCCTATGTCTTGACTGCAAAAGATTTCTCGGACAATTTGATAGACAGCATCAACCTAAAAAGTAGACTAGAAGGAGAAGTAGGTAGAGTTCCCCGTGTGATGCTCTCTTTCCTTACTGGGATTTGGCATTTGCCAGACTTATTGGGACAAAGAAGAGCCTGACACCGCAATACATACACAGACCGGAGCTGCGTCTGCGCTGCTTCTCGTTGGTTTAATAAGCTATTACCCTAGAGTTGCATTGCCTCGTCTGGATCCAGAGAATAGTCGGTACTGGAAGCTGGTGGAAAAGTGTAAAGAGATTGTGTACCTCCTTTGAGCGGAACCCTCTCGGCTCTTCTCTCCTGTAGATGCAGGTCCATGCGGATACATAGGGTGATGAGATCCTCTAACCCTGCATGGCATTCCAGTGCGGCGAGTTCATCCTTGAGGTTCTCCGTAAAGCCTTGCCAAAAGACTGCTACCAGTGCTTCATCATTCCATCCGGTCTCTGCGGCTAGGGTCCGGAATTCAACTGCATAGCGGGCCACAGTTCGACT